>NC_135773.1:20192190-20313914 GCF_028453695.1 Augochlora pura
GCGTAGGTGTTAATTCGCGGATTACGTTTCACGATTTACGGAGCATTACAACATTTTCACGCGAGAGTGGGGTTGCTCTTCGTAACGTGAATTTTTCAGACCTTATATACATGTTCGTGGTGATAGCATGGAGGTCGGACAGAACTTATCGTACATTTTCTATCAATTTTTCACACGCGATCGTCACTCTGTCTCTCTCTCTCTCTCTCTCTCTCTTGTATATTCCAAGAAAATTGAACATTTGAAGTAGTAACGATGAAAAACTTTATTTATTTATATTTACCTAATCTTGATAGAGGAATAGGAAATAAAATATTTGTCTTCAGTTGCTTGTAATCTCATCAATTAATCATTTAATGTATTGTTTATCAGTGATCGTTCAACACTTCTTAAAAATTCATGATTTAGAGCTGATGGTACTAATTTCATCAATAATAATAGCATCACTCAAAATATAGTATAAAAGAATATTCAAAAACTCAATTTTATGAAGGAAATCGGCTTATTTTTTTACTTTACAAATTAATACATTAATTAACCTAAAACTTTGAATATGTTTTTATTATAGTTTCATTATACTGCACAAATTTGTTTACTTCGATTTGCTCAAAAATATAGTCTGTTTCTGACGTGACTAGCTCGTCCTGATTTTGATATGGTTAATAAAGTATTGGACCAACGAACTTTAAATATTAATTATTCATTCAGAAAGTATACCTTCATTGTTTGAACTATAAGACGATAATTTTTATGTAGATTACATATTTTCTTTTTCGTAATACTTTAGATTAATTAACTTAATAGATTTTGGTAATTATTTACTGAAACAATACCTGCTTTTAATAGTTCTGAAATATGTTGTCATGCGATAGGTTATCATTTAGTATGCTGACATTTATTATACATCATATAATACGTCATACGTGTTATACGTTATTTAATATGCCATATGTGTTATACGTCATCTAATATGCCATATATGTTATACATCATATAATATGTCGTCGTACGTTAATAAAGCAGATTAACTAAATCACAGTATTACATATAATATCTGATAACCCTGCAAACAATACCTATGAAAATATTTTAGCAGTTCCTGTAACTCGATTATTTTCCAGTAATTAAAAGATTGAAGATCTGTTCACATTCAATTCGAAAGTTCGTCTTCAAGAATACGAAAACCTTACGTGTATTCCATCAATCGATTAACTCGAAAAATTCAAACGGCGCGCTCGCCTCGGCTCATAAAATCCGAGCGCCCGCGCACACCGCTATCCATTATCCGGCAAATTCCACTCTCCGGCGGTGAAATGAATTGGGTGTACACGCAACCAAAAAGAAAAAAAAAAAAGAAAAAAAAAATGTAGAACTGACAGAAATGGATGAACCTACCTGATAATCGGGCGACGTTGGCTCCACGGGTCGCGCGACAACAAGGCGCACGTGTGTGCCGGATTGTCGCAGCACCGCGGCAACCTGTTCACTTCCCATCCCCCGCAGATTGACATCGCCGATTTGCAATATATGGTCCCCGCTCTGCAGCCGATTATCCTGCGATTCGAATTGCAAACGAACGAGGTTTAATTCCGCGAATTGATCTCGGCGGCCTACCGAGCGCTCGCTCGCGCGCGCGCGACCTCCACCGCGTCGATTATTTTCTCGCTCTCGTTCCCGCTTCGCTCCGTCGTGTCCCCCCCATCCGCAGTTTCACCCTTTCTTTCTTCCTGATCGTTTTCACCCGCACGGCGGAACGCGGGCTCGATCGTCGACTGTCCACGCGCGAATTCACACGAAGCTCCACGACTTTTGCATTAATTTCATGGAACCGGGACGCGGGATTCGCGCGAGAACCGGCGTTCGCGCGAACAATGAAGCGATATACCAGGGCCGGCTGATCGGCGAGGGATCGGGCGTCGAAAGTATCTCGTTCGCACGGTATGTATTCGTTGGTGGGAATTGTCGCGTGAAGTGGCAATTACGTCGGTTGCCCAATAATTTATTGTTTATATGTATACATATAAGTGTATATACATATAAGTGATCGGAGCATTGATTTGGTTTGTTAAAGCGTATTTTATGTCTCGGTTTTAATTGTTTGATGATATTGGTTGATATAATTAATTTGATGCTGTTTATAAGATTCAGAGTTAATGACTCCACTATTTTTAAGAAAATTCGTTCTTGGTGTTACTGGAAAAAACACTGAAGAAATTTTTATTTACTTGCACTGGAATGTTTATAGAATCTCTTTACTTACTGATTCAGAGATTACTTAATCAGAGATTACTTAATCTTAGATTATTTAATTTTAGATTACTGATTCAGAAATTACTTAATCTTAGATCACGGATTCAGAGATTACTTAATTTTAAATTACTTAACACTTTACCGACCGGTCATTCGGTCGTGAAAATTTAGCTCAATGTTAAATATTCGTTTCTATTTTGATTTTATTTATTTTATTCATTTTATGGAAATCTAATACCTAGAAAAATTGCATAATAATAGTGAAGCTTACGGTAGTACAGTCTAACGCATTAATATCAATAATAGGTATAAAATTATTGATTACTATGACAGCCGATTCGCAGGCTACCAATCGGGGGTGAATGTCGATTTATTGGCTATCGGTCGATAAAGTGTTAATTAGATATTACTTAATCAGAGATTACCTAATTTTAGATTACTTAATTAGAGATTTCTTAATCTTAGATTACTGAAGTTTCTTTCAAAATAAAAGGATCTTCCAAACAAACTATGACATCTACATTAATTCTTAAACAGCGGATTTTATGCACTCATGGAAAAACAGAGTAGTTGCAATTTAAAGTAATATACAGATCAGAAGAATTAAAAAATGCCAATGTATTACATTCAGTCTACCGAATTAACCCCTTGCCGTATTTTGACGTGTTTGGCTGGTCATACAGATCACTATTAATATCTTGTTAAATATAAATGTTATTCCGTTCCTTCAAGCCGAAATAAAATTCTGTCCTCTTGTCATCGTTGTTTAACCATTCAAGTAAATATAGAAAAACACGATAAATATTTTTCCTTTTACAAAAATTATTACAATAGAAAAAGTGCTCGTCCCTGTAACTACGAAGAAAATAGTACGGCAAAGGGGTTAATACAAAATAAAATCACCGTACAGTTTCCATCAGACAATTTTTATTTCTCGCATAAAAATCCGCTGTCTATTAATAGACACAGCGGCTCGCGAAGCGATCCATCTCACAAGCAAAGTCGTTTCAATTAATTCTATGCATTATTTCACAACATTTGCATGCAGTACCTGGCCGGGGCCAACTTAAGGCGAAGTTTGTTGGTCAACAAAAAACGCTCGACGACGACGACGAACTTTTCCTCCATTTACATCTGGTTATTAGAAAACCGATAAAGTTAAATTGAGTGAACTTCGATGTTCCGAGCGAACGCTTCCGCGTAGCCGGCTGCAGTTTCTTTTCGAAGTGTAAGTGCTCGCGGGCGGAACGTCTCGCAAAGAAATGAAATCTGTATCGCCGTCCAGTTGTCAGAGAGAAAAAAAAAAGAGGAACTCACCCGATCCGCGACGCCGCCGGGGAGAATTGTCTTGACGACAACACCGGTGCTGCGTCCGCCGACAATTCCGAATCCAAGACCGCTGCCATCGTTGATCAGGTTTATAACTTCAACTTGCGCCCATTCCGTGTTCAGCTGCAACAAATCGAAACGAGGAATTTCAATATGATTCACAGCAGTTGGATATACTGGTGACTACGTTTTTATATAGTTTATGGGGTGTGCAGAGTTTTAAAATGCATGGGGACGTGCAAGTTGAACAGACCGCGTGGGGTATTTATTTTACATTTATGATGAACGATCTTTTTTAATTGACCAAAGAAATTTTCCATTTTTCTACCTCTGAATAATTGTTGAAACTACAACGTTGTTTTAGAGAGAAATCATTGACTAAATATCTTTATTCAAACAGATGCATGAAGCCTAAATCAATTTTATAACGTTTATAAGAACTCGATTTTAATGCTCGGTACGTTTAATATTAATTTTAATTCCTGTAAAATGGCGTAAGAAAATGAGAATTTTTACCATTATTATCGGCACCAATATATATATAACGATAAATTAATTTGCTGACAATAATTTTTGATTTGAAAAATTGAGACATATATATATTGTATATATAATTGAGATATATACTTTATACTCTCTAAATAAATGTAGTTATATAAAAATTAAGGCAGGTTAGAAAAGAATACTGCTACGATGTTCTTCCATAGAAATGCAACAATTAAAAAATATGACAAAGAAAATACGCTTTCCAAAATGTAAAAAATTACGTATATGAATACACGTATATAGGGAAAGACTTATTAGAGCCACGTATTAATTAAGTAATTATTGACCTAAAAAATAGTACCATCAAACCTAAAACAGTTCTAAAGTCTTCTAACAACTTCTTTTTTTAGAAATAAAATCGTCTTTTTCACAGCATCTTTATTGCGCAATTTTTACCACCTGCTATCACCGTAACACCGCCGCCTCGTTGGCATCATTATAAAAGCGAAATGACACGAACAGAAACGTTCACGAGAGAGGGAGCGAGAGAGAGAGAAAGAGAGAGCACGTGAATTTCGGAAACGCGATAACGTGTACTTCGCGTTCCAGAATTCACGCAGCGTGACTTCGCTTATTCACCGAGCCCCTGTCAATTCTCTCCAATTTCAGCTGGAAATGAAAGGCAGAGAGTCTGTGTTCCAGTTTCCGGTGCCGCTGCTTCACGTGCGCGGCCGGTAGCTTCCTAAAGAGTCGCAACGGAAAATATTTGCGGAAGGAATCCGGCGTTCCCACTCACTCACTCTCCCTCTCTCTCTCTCTCTCTCTATCTCTCTCTGTTCCCGATAAAATATCTCGCAACCGTGTAAACATCGTAATTGACTGCGGGAAGTTTTTTAATTATCGGCCGGGGGCTCGTGGAGTGGTAAGAACTTGGTCGATTGCGGCGGCGGAAAGAGAGCGAGAGCAAGAGAGAGAGAGAGAGAGAGAAATAAAGAGAGGGATATGGGTCAATAGTTCTCGTTAAAACGTACGGAAGAAAAATAGGGGGAAAGGACGAGAGGTAAGCGTGGAAGGAATCATGTCACGCCGTGGTTTTCTTCGTTGCGTTCTTCAGAATATTTAACGAAGCGGCCGGATAAAGGAAAACTCGCCGCGCTTACCTCTCAATCTGCGTGAATTATAACGTGTTTCACTTCGCAGTATGCAGTCGGACAGATTTATGGAGAATTGTATCTGTCGAACTTTAATTTGAACATTTTATAATAAATTCTTTGCATTGAAAATATTATAGATTTTAATACTTTAATATTAAAAATATTATAAATTTTAACACTTTAATATTAAAAATATTATAAATTTTAACACTTCAATATTAAAAATATTATAGATTTTAATACTTTAATATTAAAAATATTATAGATTTTAATACTTTAATATTAAAAATATT
Source organism: Augochlora pura (assembly GCF_028453695.1). NCBI lineage: Eukaryota > Metazoa > Arthropoda > Insecta > Hymenoptera > Halictidae > Augochlora > Augochlora pura. The sequence goes on from NC_135773.1 coordinate 20,197,703, forward strand.
ATAATTTTTAATACTTTAATATTAAAAATATTATAATATTTAATGCAAAGAGCGTTCAAAGAAATGTCCACTAGAATAAATGCAAGCATGATTAATGCTTTACTAACCTACAGTAAATCGTAGCTTAGGCTTTTTCACATAATCGATAGCCTGTGAACCAATTGTTATAGCAATTAATAATTTGCTATCTATTATTGAGATATTACTATATAATATTTAAGATATTAGATACCTTTCGCGATGAATAAAATGGAGAAAATAAATATTGTTTAACGCTAACGTTATAAAAATATAAAAATGTTTAGAGCCGAATGACTCGTCGATAAAGTGTTAAGCAATGCGAGTGATATACATGAAAGAGTTAAGTATTTAAAGATTTAAATGAAAGAGTTAAATAACTCGCCCTGTATAGTTAAAACTGAATATTATTAGGATTTGTGAAATACAAAATAATAAAACTAATATTTCCTTTGACAAATTCTAACTATAATAACTAGTTTTCGTTTGATTAATTAAATCACTCTGTCTTTGTATCGTTTGTTAACAATAAACTTAAACAATAGAAAAGAAGTCGATAATGTGTATATTATAAAGAAAAAAATATTAGAAATGAAACAGAATGAAAATGTTTGCGATCAAATAGAACAGAGCGACATAGGTTTTTATTTCCACCGGATTTGCCCATTACTAAACAACATTTGTTTGTCAATGCACAGGCGGAAAACGAGATTTAACCTACTTTATCAAGACCTTTTCACCGGGGCGAATCAATTATTGAAAATCTTAGCTCGAGGTAATCTTGAATTTCGTTCTCGATAATAGGAACCGGGCTCGGCGTCGCCATTATTGGCCGGGCTGTTCCGGTATTAGACCGACGGATTATTTAAACAACCGACCCAAGTATCTGCGAAACGAACGCTACAACGATTTCAGTGGAAAACAAAAATATCGTCGGATTTCATCGGCGATAAAACAGCAACCGATACCCAGAGTTTTATATACACGCGTTCGAAGCGTATAAAAATCTCTGGAAAATGTTCGAATGCACGGGTCGATGGAACACACTCGGCCGTATTATTATGTTTTTTATCGTTTTTAAGCTTTGTTTGCATTTTACGACCATGAACGGGACTTCGAACATTATTATGAGGAAGAGAGCTTCGATGAAAATCAAAACGTCAGTCTGAACATGATTTTAAACATAAATGATAGAACGTGAACTTTGTGCTGCACTTATTTTTAAAGGAAATTTATATTTGAATTTTATCTTGAATAAATAATCGAGTCTGATTTTTGCTTCCATGTTGTGATATTATTATCAGGCGCGTGCGAGTTTATATAAAATTGATATAACCTATGCAAATCTGTGAAAAACAAGTATTCTTTCATTTTTCCATAAAATATGGTTCTAGACATATTTTACGTATTTATGAGAAAAGTAATGAAATAGCTAAACTATAAAGGAATGACAGTAATTGAAAATCTTCAAAATACTATTACTTTCTTTTTAACTAACTAAATTGATCTAGAAAGAAAATACATTCTTTTCAACTTCATACATTTTTATTCGACTTCCATTTAATGCAATTGAGGTAACAATTTTTATATTCCATAAAGATCCATTCTGTAGACATGACAATTTAATATTTGATCCGATTCTCCATGAAAAATATTTTAATAATTGACGATCTTCAAAATACTATTACTTCATTTTCAACTTAATAAATTGATTTAGGAAGAAAATACATTTTCTTCGACTTCCATTTAATGCAATCGAGGTGACAATTTTTATTCCATAATAATCCATTCTCTAGACATGACAATTTAATATTTGTTCCGATTCTCTACGAAAATTATTTTCTCTATTTTCGATCGTTCCTGTTAGAATACTATAGCAAGTATTTAATTTCATCCTGATCAAAAACTCGACGAGAAGCCCAAAACACGTATCAGAAGAATAGCCTAATTCCAGGTTGCAACTCGAGCACTATTCCGGTGCCGAATCAGCGCGGCTACGACGAGATCAACACCATGAATTGTTTAGCAGTCGACCACGGGATTCATGATTCCGCAACAGCGGAATGAAAACACGCGGGTCGTTCGATTGACGGGAATGAACAATTTCGCATAGGTCGTTAAAATCCGCGGCGCGGATTCGTGCCGCGTCACGTTGGTCTCGTTAATAATGGGCCGTCATCCGAATCGTTAACGAAACGACAATGGAGGACGTGAATCGAATAATCGGTCAGCGGCGAACGCGAAAATACACGCGGGAAAATGCGGGGGAGGGGCCCCCCTGCGCTTATTGACGACTCCGATTTCTTATGCGGTTGCCGGGAACCGGCTTCTCATTATCGGCCGAGGAAAAAAAATGAAATATCCGCCCCCGGCTTATTGCTTCTTCTCCCTTATTCCCGTTCGGAGAACGACGACCGGATAAATTCCTTTTCCATCGATTTTCAGCGTCCGTCGGATCTCCGAGTCCGTCGGCGGGCCGACGAACGTTTGATTACGACGAGGGCCGTCAAACATCCTGATTCCGCGGTTAACCCCCTTGCATTACGACACTTTTCGCGCTGCGTTGATCAGTAATTATTTTTCTTAATATTTTTAGAAATAGGACCAGACAATTTTTGTTTATTTTATTGTTTTTATGGACTTTTCTTTCTAGACTTTGAGAAGAGAAGAATTTATTTTTAATTCGATGGTGAAGAAATTAATAATATTCACATTAGGTTGGAGAGAAAGAAATCCATTATTTTTACGTGAACTTCAAGAGTTTATTTAACATGTTTCCAATTGTCCGATTTATAGGTCAAATATGCACCGTTTTCTTCTATAATTTGCTGCCATTTTAAAGGTAATCCATTTTTAATTTTGAGTGAAATCTACTCTATGAGAAAATCAAGAGTTTAACAATTGGCCACTTTGAAAGTTGAAGAAATTCAGTATTTTGAATATTGAAGAATTTGAAGATCTAGATCTGCAAAATATTAGAAATCCGAGTGAAATCTATGAATCCGATTACACAAACTTACGAATTTATGATCTAATAAAAATCCAATATGTTGAAAATTAAGAACTCGTTAACTCAAATATCCGGTCATCGAAAATCTAATAACATAACTACCGAAACACTTAAGGGCTCAAAGTTCGAAGATATAAAACCTCAAATATTAGAAAATCTCAAAATTGAGAATTTGCAGAATTTCAATTATTCAGATATCAAGAGCCTCAATATACGAAATGGAAAGCTCGAGTACGTAAAATTAGGTAATCTAAAAATCCAAATTTTCGAAAATTAAAAACTTGTGAGCTGAAATATCTGCTTGGGAACATTTGAAAACTATTGAAATACAATGAAAATCCAATTGAATTGAAAGTCTAAGAATTTGAGCATCGAAGCGGCGTTCGCGCTAGCGGTCCGAAACAAAGGAAACTTCTCAAAGTAAGATCTCGCATAACTCTAGCCGCGATACCCAGTCATAGTGCGCCCCCCCCCCCCCACCCCTTTGGTAAACAAGGCCTCGGTAAAATAAGCAACGGGAAATTTGATGCGATTAAGCTCGCTTCGGGAGGTAATTCGATCGTAACTTGTGTGCGACGACGGTGGAGCAACTTTCTAACGAATTTATTCGGCCCTGTTTCGCCCGAAGAAAACGTTACCGAGCTGGCAAAACGCGCGGGGAACGGTAAACTCGCGGGCGTCGCGCCGCGGCGGACGTGGCCGCGCGAAGAGTTTCGAGTTACCCCGGTCACGTGATTGTGCGCCAACAATACCGTTTCTGATGAAGTCGAGCATAGGTGGGATAATAAGATAGTTCACCGTGTAATTGTGTTTCAAGTGTAAATCCCAAACGTAAATTATAAGTAAATGCGCGGCGACTCCCGCGCACCAAGTGCGCTAGCTTCAGTTGTTTACGTATGTATTAGACTGCGTGCTTTTCGCGTTGATGTCGTCGCCATTACGAACGGAAAAACAAACAGTTCTACGGTAGAAAATTGCGTCATGAATTCACCTGTAACAAGACCTGCTAGGACGTTCTGTCTCGGGAACGTTTAATTTCTCCCGTTAATTAAACAATTCTAGTTTTGCTTTTTGCTATCGAGCTTCGGAATTAATCCCAAACGTACCGAGGTTTAAAATTGCATGAATTGCCGTAGATTGCAAGATTGAAATTATTAAAATTTCTCTTAATTTTTAAAACAAAAATATTTCTATGCATATTTTATTGTCATCATTTATCCTAAATTAATCTAGTTTTCTATAAGAGACGTATTACAATTGAAATTTTCCAAGTTTTTATTGAAAATTTATTATAGTCAAAATTTATAATAGAGATTCGTTGTAACTAAATTTTAAATAAAATATTATTATAATTATTTTCATTCTGATTAATTACGATTTAAATTTCTGTCAGAAGTCTAACTAGTGTTAATTTTTTATTAAAAACATATCCACTTTAATCGTTCTACTAAATTAAAAATATTTAATATAAAATATATGGTAGCTATCATAGCAATCTTATTTTGAAAATAAATATAGTATAGCATAGTATTTCCTTTTGTAGTATACACTGTAAAAACGTAAATAGTAAAAACGTTAAAAGAATTAGAAAAGAAACATTGTTCAACCATTTTCATCCCGTAGAAAGAATTAAAGAACGAAATCGATTTCTACGTAACTCTTGTGTTTTGTAATTAATGCGATCAATTTTTCTTTTTCGTAGAAATCCACTGTCTATTTATCCCACTCTATATACGGACAAGTGAAGCAAGTCCACCTCTAATCAGACAACCCGGAAAGTACAGTGTTTAGTTGCAGGCTGTGGGACAAAGAAAGCACGCAAACCGGGATACGAGAATATGGCCGGACTACAAGTGGAGAAGGTCTGTCTATGTGCAGACCAAGTGGAGAGGGAATATAAAATTCAACCCATATATAGGCGGTACAAGGTCTGCCTTTAATCATACAAAACCCAAAGAAAAGCACGGTGTTTGGTCGAAACACACGACACAAAGAAAACATACAAAATTCAAACGTAGAATATAGTGGAAGTTTAAATGGCAAAAAAAAACAATCTATTTGCAGACCACGAGAAAAAGGGGTCTGCGACCTGACACGCTTTTAGAGGCAAACATTAAGCGAACGAGCTTAACCGAAAGACAAGCTTATGGTCGGACAAATCAGTAGATGGAACGGTAATTGTTTGAACGAAGCGAGTTTGGACGTTTCATGATCAGACAAGTGGAATAAGCGTATTCTGCTTTGTGTAAATAATTTAAGTAGTTTCTGTCGTAAAGATCGACTGCGGTCAGACAGGTGGAACAGGCGGTCTACGTGAACAGACATAATAATATGGGAAACCATATCTATTAAATAAAGTAGAACAAGGTTGTTCTATGAACGACATACCACCCAAGATAGATCAAAGAGACGCGTATATTGGTGCGAGTAGAACGGTAAATAAAATGTATTAAAGTAATGGATTATAAATGGATTAAAGTAAAACATTCAAATGTCATAATTTCCTCATATTGAATCTCTTTCGTTTACCTTTTTGTAGTTTATAAAATATCGTTTAACAATTAAAATGGCTATGTTTAATGTCCCGCAAACTTATTGAATCTTTTATTCCAGTGAAAAATTAATTATCATAACTCGAAAAAACTATTGATAACATTTTAATGTAAGAGTAACACAATATAGAATCATAATATTATGTTATAACCACAGAATATCGAAAATATATCCATTAATTACATTCCCCAAGAAATTAATTAAGAATTAAAAAAGCATGTGTAGAATTTATTTTTATTTCGTATTATTCAATCATTCAGTAGCACGATCGGATGAAAATAATAAAAATTGTTTGCGAACAAGACGCGTTGGCTTCGAAAGTGTTTTTCAGTTGAAACAGTGGAACAGACCCGTGCATGATCAGACCGCGATACGTGCGCAGCAGATGGATTCGGTTAGTGAAGTGAAATACCGTGTTCTCCGGGCAGACAAGTGAAACGTATAGCTTATAGAGTAGACTACTGTCATTATTCATGATCCTACAGTTCTGAGTCAGAAACAGAGAGCATGATTGAAATAATTACAGGATCACCGGGCGCGACGTTGTTTCAGATGCAACGTTTAAAGTGCTCGGTTACTAAAACATTTTAATTAACGCCTTTTGTTAGTGGAATATAAATTCAGGTGAAATATATTTCGAAATTAAAGTATGCACGATTTACAAGCTGTAAATATACGAATATAAAACTAAATATCGAATATAAAAATAAATAAATTATATTATATCGTGATAATTAAATACGATAATTAAACTAAATTAAAGTACTCTAAGTCAATCGTAAGGAACAAAAATGAAATGAAAACGTGGTTCTTCTTTTTCAGGGTGCCCCAGAATTATGGTACTCCCTGATGTGGTTTGAAGTAACTTTTTCGTTAGCAGAAATGTAATTCGACGCATGTAACTAATCCTACGCTGTGTAATTTTATGCATATGAAATTCAGTTTCGTGACTTGCATAACAGTTACACTTTCAACAATTTTTTAAATCCAAGATTTCGCGATATCTATAAAAATAATTTTGAAACGTATGACAATTTTAATGACGCTGCTCGGGGGCGAAGGTTTAAAAATAGCTGCAAATCTCGAGGTATTCCTCGCGTCTTGCTAGAAACGCGGACACTTTTTACCTCGCTTAAAGATCCGCGATCTAATTATAATTCAACAACCCTTTGAAGACTTTAGAGTTCAGCCCCATAAATCTAATAACCTCGCGAAAATAGGAAATTTATAATAAGCTAAAATAGGCTCTGCTATGAAAACAAGATCGTTGAATCGTAGAGAAAATGTTAAATCGAAGGAGAAATTTCAGCAGTCGCCACAAAGTGTCGGCAATTTCTCGCCAATAACGCTATTTGCGTCGCGGTTCGAGTTTTTAGCGTCGTGGTACGAACAAGAAGACGAGAGGAGGGCGGAAGGAGTTTTGATGGAAGAGGTCCGATGGCGAAAAACACGCGGCAGGGTGTATCCAAATGGGGGCAATTATAACTACGATCGATCGAGATTCTATCGCGCGACACGCCGCAAATCTTTCTTGCCTTACCGGACGGAGGAGAGCACCCTCGATTTTGAAGGGGACACAAAGGAGGTACAAAGGAGCCGTGCGGAACGATGCCTCTTCCATGTCGAGAGAGGCAACCTTTCACCGACGAAACCCGAGATAGATGGAACATTACAAGAGCGTGTTTGCCAAACCGGCGTCGCCCGTCGTCGTCGTCGTCGATAGCGCTGACGATCAAGGTATCATTAGCGGGAGAGACTTTTCTTCCCCATGTTCGACGTCCCGGAAACACTGTGCATTTCGATTTTCACCGGAATAGGATGACTCAGTGGTGCATTAGCGGGTATTAAAGATATCATCGGTACAACCTGATCGGAAACGAAACGAAACGAACGGACGACGAAGGAAAGTTCTTTGAGGATCCATTAAGTGTATTTCGAAATTGGATTCTCGTGGAACTGGATTCTTCCATCTGTGGTCGAGTCGACGGCGACTTTCTCGGAACAGATTAAATGCTCTTCGACACTTTGACTGCTGTCTCAACAACCTGAACGATTTCCTGCGATTTAAGTATTTTGTTTCGTCGAACTGAAATTGTAACATTAAATTCTCTTGCATCGTATACATTTTTAAAGATTCTCACAGTTTGTGAATCTTAACAGAAAGAAATTTTATTATATTAAATTTTAAATAGAAATTTTATTATATGAAATTTTATATAGAAATTTTATTATATTAAATTTTATATAGAAATTTTATTATATGAAATTTTAGATAGAAATTTTATTATATTAAATTTTAGATAGAAATTTTATTATATTAAATTTTAACTTCTTTCTTCTCAACTTATTTCTTCTTAACATTAATATCTGAAAGTGCAACGAAAGTTTAAACAGTTTGTTTTGTCCTTAAACGTTCACTTTTTATTCTACTTCGTATTGAGTAAAAACATCGATAACACAGTTTTTAAAATATCATCCGAGTTCTTTTCTGTTTTGTTATCTCTAATATATGTCAATTTTATTCCGAAGGACTTGTTGGAGCTAGTCTGAATTTATAAAACATTTTTAGACATTCTCACAGTTTGTGAATCTTAACAGAAAGAAATTTTATCACATTAAAGTTTAGATAGAAACTTTTATTATATTTATATGAGATCGCTTAGGAAGATATAATAGATTAACGTTCTCAGTTTTTAAAACCGTGCTAAATAACCTGAATGATTTGGAGACTAATTTTTCTAGTGTCGACTCGTTTCATCTGAACTTTATTATCGGAGAGTGCAACGATAGTTCAAACAGCTTGTTTTGTTCTTAAACGTTCACTTTTTGATATTCTTTTTATTCTAGTTCATATCAAGTGAAAACATCGATGACACAGTTTTTAAAATAGCATCCGAGTTTACTTCTATTTTGTTACTTATAATATATGTCAAAATTGTTCTAAAGGACCAGTGGGAGCTGAATTTTATTTATTTCTATTCCGTATAGAAATTTAACATAATCAAACGTTTACTATAATATCTCTAATATTTTCATAAATCGATCAAAAATACAATAATTATTAGTAGTTCATATAATGGATATACACGAAATGACATTTTAATTGCACAAGTTACTGCAAACACAGTGCTACAGATAGAGAACATAATGCTCTGCTACAGCGCACGGTTCATTAGAAGTGGACGCGCGTTGCTGAACGTGATTTTTATGACGCATCCGTCCATTGCATGTTGGATTCGACTCGCTAGAAGTATCGGCGGCAGCTATTTGTCGTCTATCGATCACGGAATCCTGTTTATTTCCACTTTAACCGGAATTGGATGATGCTCGGAGATGCGCACCGGGAATCGACGCGGCTATTACCGATATCGAAATGTTGCACAATCAAAAAGATGTTTGCTCGAGTAAGCGTAAAAGCAAAATGCGAAATGAAATGTTCTTACACGCGTTCTGCCATCCAATAATTGAAATTAAATCGTTGTCGGGCACACACGTGGTGCTCTACCAGATTCTTTGGTTATTTGCCTGAATATTGCTCGCGGCTTCTGCTTCGTCATCGATTTTATTACTTTTCACGAGATTTACCATCGAACAGATAATTTATGCGAATTGCTGAGCAAACAGAAAACAATGCGTAGAGTAAATATATTAATAGAGTAATGTGTAATGAGTAGAATGTGAATTTTATGCCGTTTGAAATAAGAGGAATGATACAAGAATTGACGACTATTAACCCCTTGGACTGCTATTCCTTTCAAGCTGCGTTGATTAGCATTTATTTATCCGTAATATTTTCCCTAATTGGGCCAGGCAATTTTTGTTTCGTTTATTATCTTTATGCGCTTTCTTTTCTAGACTTTGATATGAGAAGAATTTACTTTATATTTCGATATAATGGAAATGAATAATAATATTTATTACATCCCGCATGAAATCTGTAACACGAGTCTGACTCGTTATTATAGTGCAAGGGGTTAAATTGTTACTTTCGTTATACTAACATTAAGAAAAGAAAGTTTTAAGTTGCTATCGGATGGTTATAGCAGATGCGGATAATTATTATTTTGCATAAAAATCAGCCATCTATCGATAACATTGCGACGACGATACGTATTTTAATTTTCTGAGGAAAATACTTAAAATAATCCTTGTCCTGAACAAATACATTCGAATTGTATAAAATGTTAATCTTGCGTAAAGATCTGCAATCCATTATACTAATTATAAACGTAAGTATTATGGTAGCATATAATTACTTTAGCATTGAATATATTGTAACTTCCAATTGATTACACATTTCTCGAAAGCGGTCAGTTAACAGAATAATGAAATTATTATTTCCCAGCGCAGGAGATAGTGAGTAGATGTGAAATTGTTGTTATTACATAAAATGTGTGAGTGTGAATTATTTTTACCACTTAGAGTGTGTGAATATGAATTATTTTTACTACTTAAAGTGTGTGAATACGAATTACTTTTACCACGTAAAGTGTCTGACTATGAATTACTGTTACTACTTAAAGTGTGTGAATATAAATTACTTTTACTAATTAAAGTGTGTCAATATGAATTATTTTTACTAATTAAAGTGTGTGAATATGAATTGTTTTTACCACTTAAAGCGTGTGAATATAAATTATTTTTGTTACTTAAAGTGTACGAGTATGAATCATTTATATCGAATAAATTGTCACGTGTACGATTATTAGCAGTATCGTTCAAAAGAGACAAGGGGTTGTGGAGTATAGGGTTATTTTTACTATAAGTTGGTATAGTTGAATAATCGAATGATGCGAGAGGAGTGAGAATCGATTCATCGAATAATTGAAGGACGTGCGAGACGTGAAAGGCAATTCGAAATTTATAGCTCTATCAAATTACTGTGTGGAAATATTGTGTGTGTAAATTTGAGTTATTAGTGTTTAATAGTGTGTTTAGTAATTTAATAAAACATTATTATCAAAAGAGAGAAAGAGGCAGAAAAAGGGGAAGAGAAAAAGAGAGAGAGAAAGAGGAAGAGAAAGATAGAACGAGGAAAAGACTGTCACGAAATTAGTCATATTTGATATTGTTCTAAAACGCCGCACGCGATTTTAAGGTGAATCAGCTTCGACCCCATGCTTCTATTTTATCACCCCTTTCTGCGAGCAGCTTTTTATACCACGCAAACGATGACATTGTAACCTTTTCTCTCTCCGCCTCTTTCGCGTTCTGTGCGCGTGTATATGTGTACGTTAGCTCCAGGTACACATAAATCAATTAAGAGCGTTGAAATCATAATTTAATTACATTTATATCTACATGCCGCCGATCAACTCGCGAGCCCCTCTATCCGTCAATTGATTAATACGGGCCGCTAATGAAAATAGATAAGTGATTCGAGTGGTATTAATTGATTTACGAGTTCTAGGTCCCAGCGACGGGATCAATTAATACCACCACCGTTGCAACGGATACTTCCGTACCGTATTCACGCGTCATATGCTATCTGCCACGCTATTCTACTACGAACGTACACATTTGGAATACACTTTTCGCGGGGAACTCGAGAAAAGTTCGTATTATTTTAACGAACTCGACACATTCGTGCCCATAATTATGAAAGTGATCTAAGTCATTTCTCGTTTCAACATATTTAATGAATTGCATTTGCAGAAATTAAAATATGTTTTTACATTATGCGATTTTTTTATCTAGAATTTTATTAGTCTTGATTAATGGAAATTTATTATGAATATGAAATTTTCAAGTTATGTATGTATAATTTCTTTAAATTTTTGACTTATACCACTTTCATAATTAACGCTAAATGAATTCCATATAATGTTGAAATTACAACCATCATCTAAAGGTTCATTTTTGACGATATCGTAAAAATTACATCGAATAAATTTAGTTTAAAATAACGTGGTGTAAAATAACTGATAAACTCATTTTTTTTTTAAATTTTGACTTAGACCACTACCATAATTATGAGCACATTTATCATGTTCAGTCTCTCGACATTTTCTCCAATATTTTCCGTCGCTTTCTCGGCTCGACTTTTTACAATTCAACGCGGCTCGTATTTGTCAGGGAACTCACCTTTTTTCATTCCTATGCGCATGTAACAAAAATATTCGTGCGATAGCAAATACGATGGCTGAACAAATTTCTCGAATAGGAAAATAAAAGTTGCTTTCCGTGTAAACGAAATGTCGTGGCTGTTCGTCGAGAACTGTTGAAACAGCTTTACCACGCGCGATGAATTGTATAAATATTAGTAAAATAGATTCGAAATTGGCATACTTGACTTTCTAGATCTTGGGCTAAAGGATTCATTCTTTTACAGATCATGGTCGCCATATTCGACTCGAAGCTAATTCTTCCGCAGACGACGCTCACCTTTTTACATTTCGGATTAATCCTCTTATAAAGCCGTCTCTTTACAAATAAAATAATCCTTTCGCAGAGTCGTCTTTTCACAAATAAAATAATCCTTTCCCAGGTCTTAATCGCATTTCTGAAAATAGACTTCAGCCTTTCGCAAATCAAATTCAATTGCTTGTAATTATTTAAAATGAAATTTCTCTTGTTTTATATAAATTCATATTGAATGTAAAAATTGAATAAAATCAACTTTCATTTGTAGAAGAGTTATATTTATTCGCAAAAAGACGAATTCGCTTCGCGTAATGATGAGTAAGTCCTGCAAAGAGGTTAACTTTATTCGCAAAAAGACGAACGCGATTTACGAAAGGATTAATACGGAGCACGAGAAGTTAAATAAGTTTCGAGAACAAAAAAGGTAAATATGATTTATAGAAGAATTAAATTGTAGTGCAATTGAATTGTATTTTCTGTATTAATCCTTTAACGAAGTCCGCGAACGTATTATATTCGTATCATCCGTAACTTCTCGCGATGCCATTATAAATTCCCCGGGATTCGATTTAAATGCAACTTCATTAAAGCACGAATTTCGCTCGACTCCCGCCGATATTTTATTAGTCAGCGATCGCGAATAATTCTCCATAAATATCCGCAGTTTAATCACCGATAACTGTACAATTTGTCAGCCGCGGCGTTATCAATATTATTTATTAACAACTAACATTGACTTCCGAGCGCAGTTTTGTTCGTACACGGAAATCGATTCGACAAATTCGACGATTTCTTAAAAACCCCGTAGTAATTTCGCTAGAACTGTTAACGATCCCACATTGTTCGCCGTTTTAATGGGAACAATTTGTTGTTCGATCGTACCACCGGCTGAGGGCACGACACGATTATGCAGATGCATGGCAAACATGCTCAAAAGCTACCTAATCGTAATGCTATTAAGTGATTATCAGGTATCTGCCAATGTGAATCAGAGGATGTCTGTTTCGATCGGTGAAAGCTGATGTCGCCTCGAGAGAGAATCCAGTCGGTGTGACTCCCTGACTCGGCACACCCGGTATTCCAACGCTAAATCTGTTCAGTGATCGAAACGCTCGCTTCTATTTTTAGAATAACAAACGATTGATTTCCGCGAGACGAGGCGAGAATCAAACGCGAAATCGAGCGAACCCTGTTTAACGGCACAGAAACAATGAAAATTTAACACGGTTAATTATCCGATGAACGAGCGTTACATGTACTTCTGTAAAAGGAGCGTTTATGGTACCTTTCACCACATTGTAATTTATATAGTAGTTCTATTGTATAATTATAGAAGGTCTTTCATACGCAGTTTTGTAAAAATCTAACGATTCGATTAAGTTTTTACGCGATATTAGATTTATGTACTTTTGAAGTCATAATAAAAAACAAACATACGAAAGTTGAATAAAACAATTTTTGTCAATGCTATAAATAGATTGTAGACTTTGTGCATTTATAGCAGAACAATGTCGCTATCTTCTTTATCTAATTCTATCATAGTTATTAAAAGAAGAAATATATCTCTAAGTCAAATTTTCCACAGTTGACTTAAGATAATAAAGTAATATATATAAAAATCACAAAAGTTGCAATTTCGATACGTCGAATTAATAAACGAAGAACTAAAAAGTGTTTAAAATAGAAGCAAAAACAGCTATATGTAAATTAAAAAGAGTAATCTCAACGTTAGAAATCAAAGTTACGTTTAATATCAGAATGACCATACTTATACTAGAATGATCATATTTATACTAGAATGATCATACTTATACTACCATGATCACACTTATACTAGAATGATCATACTTATACTAGCATGGTCATACTTATACTACCATGATCACACTTATACTAGAATGATCATACTTATACTAGCATGATCATACGTATAGTAAAATGATCATACTTATACTAGAATGATCATACTTATACTAGCATGATCATACATATACTTGCATGATCATACTTATACTAGCACGATCATACATATAGTTGCATGATCATACTTATGCTAGCATGATCATACATATACTAGTATGATCATACTTATACTAGCATGATCATACTTATATCAAAATGTGAAAGCTACATTTCATCCACGCGCAAGAAACGTTTCTAACGAAAAGTAACAAAGGAACGTTTCATATCAGCGAAACGGGAACACATTTTGTTCGAAATGAAAATCAGATTACGCTGGCTCGAACGCAAAAAAATAGAGCGCGCGTTTCGAATTGCAACGCTGCATTCTGTAATCCACTGCAATATAGCTGCGATATCTAATAATACGTGCCCCGTTGTAACCGAATAACGAAGCAAACGAGATTCGATGTAATTGCCGCGCCTGAATTGCGACGTGATTCACATTAATCTATCGCATCGATATTCCGGTATTGTAAACGAGACTTATTGCGTGTCGGACGATATAAATCGCGGGCTATCGATCTTAGCAACGATAAAAGAGATTTAATGGACTCTATAATTTAGTATCGAATGTAATAAGTCGTTTCGCGTGATATCGACCGTATTCGAGCCGGCCGAATGAATTCTATAAATATAAACCCTAGTAACATTTACAGACAACACTGCGATATCAGTCGATGGCGGAGACCCTAACCTTGCTGCCATAGTAATACAGAAGCATACTTATTGATTGAACTAGTGGATAATAGAAATTAACACCGACAAATGCGACCATATATCATATTTAAAAATAGGCTTATGGGGCCTGAGCCAGATCATTCTCATTTGAGAAGCGATCGTTCTTTGTCTTGAACAAAGTACAAGTTACTTTACTTTAACCCTTGTAAATCGGGTACAAAAGTAACTATTTCTATTTTGTCTTCAGTATTTTTTAATAATTTTCAACAAAATATCGCAAAACCGCTTTCGATCTCTCTCCTATTCTTTGTACACTTTTACGTTAATTAATCCATTCGCAAGCAATTAGTTAAGTATTTATAAGATTAGTTACTGGAATACTTAATATAAATACTCTGAAACGATACGAATATGTACGTAAAATATTTTCAATAATTAAGCTTGAAATATTCTGGACACTTTGGTTGCCAAGACACGTGTAACAAAAATTAAAACAGTCGCACAGTGCAACCTACTGTCGACAAAAGTCGTGAAATTGTTGAACAATTTTAACCTTATAGAGAATTAGATTCGATTAAATATAATTCTAGTAATTGTTCAGTAATTGTTGATTACTGTTAAATAGTGTTCATCATATCCTAGACACAGGAAATTTGAACAGAACCACGTATAATTTGAGTTTAAGAAACTTCCTTTCTGTTGAAAAAATTACTGAAAATAAAAACGACTCGAAATATCTCGTAGTTCTGAATAAGTAATTCTAAATAATTTGTTTCTGCGACGAATTACTACCCCCGACGTTACTATTCTCTTCATACAAAAATCCATACATCAAAAAAAGGATGTCGAGAAAACTCAGTCAAAATTTCTCTAAAATTGAACACTATCCGTAGTCCATAAAAATGAATATAACTTTAAATGCTAATTTTATATTCACGTATCATGGTTTCGAGAATCGTGAGAGTCGCGATGGTCGTCCGCATTGTTGTCAAAAATTTTTCAATTCGCGCCGTGGACCGGTTTCGCGGATAGATAAAGAGTGGCTTGCCAAGGCCTAGCATCAGGGCACTTACCACCATGTCAGAGCCACTCTTGGAGGCGTCGCTGACAGCGGAGGGGCTCCTTTCGACAACGAGGCCTCCGGGCACCGGCGTGGAGGTCGGTGTTGGCGTCGGTGTTGGTGTCGGTGTCGGTGTTGCCGCCGATGTGGTGCTGGCTGGCTGGCTGGACTTCGGTGTAGGCGCCGGTGTAGCAACAGACGACACTGAGACCAATTGGTCCTTGTCGGAGCTGGCCTGGCTGGTTGTCGCCCCGACAACGCCGCCGATGATGGACACACCTGCTCCCGCGGCCGCTGTCGAACTCGAATCTCCGGACAATTCATCCGTCGGCAAAGAACCCCCAATGTCTGCGGCGCACGGAATAAGAAAGGAGAGAGTGTAATCATCCTTTCCCGGGTGTCTTTCAACGGGGGCTGAATGGGGAATCTCTATTGGATAATGTTTGAGTAGCTGGTCCGCGGAGACGGGGTATGGCGGACGGGGGACGCAGGGGATTGTTCCTGGTTAATTAACGCTCTTATGGGCGGGCCTTGTTAATGGGCTACCACGTGCCGGTGACTATAGACGCGCGGCTATTTTCCCTCGAATTAAAGTTCCGGCTGACATTGTTGGATCATGTTCAAAATATTGGCTTGGAAGCGTGATTTTAATTTTGATTGAAATTTCACACGTAATAATTGCCTAGTTGTTATCTCTCAGAAACCATTTGCTAGCTTTCATTTAATCACGTTGTCCAATTATTTACTTATTCGTTCCATATAAGTAATAAAGTGATCAAGTTTTTGAAACTATAGACCGTCAAGTTAACAAGAATAAACGTTTATAATTTAATAGTATAAGAGAACATATTAGAGATATTCTATATTAAGCTTTATCGTAATATATTCGGTGCAGCAAACTTTGTTTCAATTTTCAAACTGCAAGAAAATAAATTACGTCGATCATCCTGTTTTTATTTAACTAAACACTTGATTTTAAGTCTGGTCGATACATTATACTAACCTAACGTTATTCATCCTTTTTACATGAAAATTTTCTTATTAAGATTTTTCTTATTTTTAATTTCTCCCTTATTTACATACCATTACTGTATCGTATGTATTAATAAAATTGTTTTCCGTAGCAAGCTATTAATAAAATAATAATAAAACGAAGAGCAGTATTTCAAAATATCTCCTACATTTACGACATTGAAACGTGAGGTAAAATTTCTCAACTTGTTTTTAAGAAAATAATTTTCTATCAGAAAATCGTTACCTCGAAAATTATACACAATTACTTATAAAATGTGCACGTTGCATTAGAAAATTAATAGCATTAAAAACGTACCAGCAGAATCACAAAGTAAGTGGAAAAAAACAAATACTTGTCAGCGAATTTTTAAACGAATTCAAATGAAACATGTTCCATCGAACTACTATACGTTGAATACAGTGGCAATTATACTTTCGCAGGATCGAAGTTTAATTTAATACCGTTGATTCCCTTGTTCCAGGCTGCTTCCGCAAATTTGTAGTTTGTTTGCACCTGCATTAAAACTAATCTAGTTTCGCAGTTGCCGCGTGTGATACTTCTGCGCCGCGAAAGTTATTCGAAACTTCTGAAAGCCCTGGAGTTTACGTTCGTCGATCCTTCGCTCGACAGAATTATATTTGCTTTGTTAGAAACTTTTGTCGTTCTTCTTTTTCTGCGCCGCATGACA
The DNA here is from genome assembly GCF_028453695.1 of Augochlora pura. Taxonomy (NCBI): domain Eukaryota; kingdom Metazoa; phylum Arthropoda; class Insecta; order Hymenoptera; family Halictidae; genus Augochlora; species Augochlora pura. The sequence goes on from NC_135773.1 coordinate 20,215,050, forward strand.
TCATGCTCGCAACGCGGTTGAATATTTTTCTGATTTCATTACTATTTTATCTCCATTCGTCATTAATTTCGCTTGCCAATAAATCTCATTTTTATGGGAACTTTTATTTCAATCTGAAATTGTATTATTACTCGTCGATACTAGTTGCGTGAATAAAATTTTAACTTGACAATCATTCGACGTCAGATTTGATAAAAATATATAACACAGTGTAACCGGTTGAGGTGCGAGAATTTTCCTATAGTCGATTTAAATGGCTGATTCTTTTCCGGTTACACGCTTCTTGCAATGGCATATTAGGTTAAAAAGTCTGAAAATATTTTGAAACTAAAATTCTGATACTATAGAGATATTATAAAAATATAGTAGTTGCGTTTCGTTTTTTATAATAAAAGATTTAAATTATCAAAAGTGCATCGTGATTGATCACATTCTTTTCAAAAACCAAAGACGTCCTACAACTGTCCCCTTAATTACATCAAAGGGTTAACATTTTAATAAAAATGCATTTCTTTTTCTGAAAAATGTTGTAACAGGATTATTAAATTCTTCTGTCGTTTCTATCGTTTTTTAACTCATGTACTCATTTCTACCATAAATACACAATATCCGCGGCCTGCCTATTACTATTAGAACAACGTTCACGCAGGTGAAACTTCACTAACGACGACTTACACTTCGCTAACGATGATTTACGCTTCGCTAAAGACCAGCTTACAAGGATGGTCAAATATCGGGAATTTGGTAACTTAAAAGGCCGTTTCTCCCCATCTAAGATATTTTCGCGTTATGAATTAGGAAGGTGATATAGGGTAATTTTCTAGGGCGACTGTAGGCGCCAAGATAAGGATGATGAATTTACGCGGTATACAGACAGAATTTAAATTACCTTGGGCGCTTCTTGCTACGACCAACTCCACCAGACCGCGTGCCTTCTGAAGAATCGAGATTGCCTGCTCATGAGAGATATTCGAGTCTAGCGGCTGGCCATCTATCGCCAATATCTGATCTCCCTCTACCAATCGGCCATCACTGAAACATAGAACGGTCGCGGCTTTAATGAGAATGGATCGCCCTGCTTTATTGCCGTCGAATCAACGAGTTAAAAGAACACGAATGATAACTAATAACGAAGCATTAGTAGCGTCTCTATAGTTCTCTCTCAGAAAGGGAAATATATTATGAATCACTGCTATAAGGGGAACAAGATAACTTGGTCACTACTTCGAATAAATAATCTACTTGCCTTTCGTTATCATATTGTTTGGTTTGAGGGGGCAAAAATTATTGGTGATGGGAGAAATATTTTTTTCAGGAATGCATCTTTTGTGATTTTAATTTCGTCAGTTTTCTTGAAATGGGAGTCCATGTATATCTTTATCATTGCAATGTAATATCTGATATCAAGAAATGACATGTAATACCATAATCTCTTTGTGAATATGGACAGAAAAATTTTAAACATCGACGATCTTAAAATGACGAAGAATATCACCGGGAAACAAATTTTCTGTTTATCGTGATTAAACTACGCATTTTTATTACTATTTCTTACTACTTTTATTACTATTTATTACTATTTCTATTACTATCCTTTAATTAGCTTTTTCGTAATTCTATTTTTCGTAGAATGACTCAAAGTCATTAAAAGATACTTAGACACTCCTTCACGCTATCGCGAACCAATAAAATATTGGAAGTGGTCAACTTATTTTGGTCACCCAGTGTATATTTTTAAATGAAATCTGTCAACGGCGTTGTGACATGAAAGTCAATACTGCCCAGTTATAAATGAATTGGAACACAACATTTCCTAACATCATTTATCAAGATGGATTAATGTGCCACGCTCATTAAATAATCTTAGTACGTTTGATTTTTGAGAATATGAACGTGAAATTATTTATTCCATACTAGAGATGAATCTCCCTTTGCATTAACTTTTCCAATAAATGAATAAACATTTTTCCATAAATAAACAGACATTTCCCCATAGTGAAAGGTCCGTAATTTTTTCTCTAACAGAAATTTAAAAGATAATTTCGCAAAAATTGTAATATTTTCATCACAATATTGTTCTCTCAACTTTTAGATTCTCTAATATTAATTATCAGTTTTTGCAATGGTATCCAGGTCTTTCGATCGGACAAATGTCGATAAAAAATCCAAACTATGAAGCAAATAGTAATTACTCATCGAGGATTGGAGAATTCGACTCAGCCGTTTACAGCAATACATTCCGCAGCTGTCAGACTCCGTTAACCGCAATAATAGGAGACCGTCGCGATTAAACATCTCACATTTACATAATAACATTTCAGTCGGCGCGGAATGCAAATTGATTATAAATTGATGGAACACGGACGTTAGAACGCGGAACATACCGTGTCCGAATTAACAATCCGAGTGCGAACACAGGGTAACCACTAGAACTAGAATTATCTGAAGCATCGCTGTCCGCGAATAAGTATTAATTACCCGATCTATCGTATATTGTTAATACGACATCAGACGAGAAAGCATAACGATTATTAACCCTTTGCACTCGAATGGCGACTCTGCGGCGCCATTAAAATTGTTGCGATACAGTCCAAAATTATTTCTATAAATATTGCCAAAGATTTAAAAAATTGTTGAAAGTTTAACTATTATATTAGTCACGAGACACAATGCCATGTGCTTAAAATGAATTTTGTTATATAAAATAGAAATACTGGAAGCCAGGTAGATTATCTTAGATTTCCAGTTGAAATGGCTTCGATTGCAAACGGTTAACATTTTGTTAATTGTGCTAGATACGATTATACTTAATTTCATTAGCTGCATTAATTACACGTGTAATCGTGTATTTCGCAACACGCGCACCCGTGTACCTGTGTATATTAGTAGGTAAGTACAGGGGTTAATGCACGGTCGGTATATTAACTACAGGTGCGCCCGTGTGTATACAATGCACGTCCAAGACCGACGACCCTATGCTGAACAGCGTGATTCGGTGCGCGGTTCGGGCTTCGTCGGTCGGAACCGGACAGTTTCAAAAGCAAAGGGGTACCAGCACAGTACTAGCAATATTAGGGAATAGGGAAAGGTGGGAGGTTCGATTCAGCGTATCCGAATCCCAACGTAATAGAACGCGTTTTTCTAGCCTTTTATTAGAAACTTTAATACTGATTATGTAGGAATATATTTCATAATAAGTTTGTTCAAAATTAGGAAAACTATGGATTGAAATAGCTAACAGAAAAATACTGAAACTGAGAACACGACTATTCGACAACTTTTAGGCTTCTTTACCCTTCGACTTTAAGAACAACTCTACCCTTTCAACAGACGAAAACCTTTAGCCGATTTCCATTGTTTAAACTATTGCCATCGCAAAGGCGGAAGCCACTCGCTTTGTTTGACGTCGCGCCTCTAGGACCCTACAATGTCCTTAAAAGCTACATTGTCCTTATATTACACTGATTCGCCTTACATACGATACTATAATTATCTCAATTGTCTGGTCCCAAAACTGAGTATCACTGGATGCAGCTTTACAAGTTCTCTCACTGTTCCAAATCTCATCAAAAAGGGAGCATCATCCCTGGAAACCTCTCTTGCTTAGTTTCTTTTGCAAGGTAGACAACCAGGATGAAATAGCATTGCTGCGAGAATTTCAAACGCGTTTATCGAATCGACAGTCACGTGATATTAGAAATCAATCCATTCACTTAAAAGCTGGCAGGTGCCCAGTTCAGATTCAAGCTACGAAGCTATGAAGATATGAGGATATCAAGTTATGAAGTTATCAAGTTATGAAGCTATGAAACTATCAAGCTATAAAGTTATCAAGCTATGAAGCTATGAAGCTATGAAGATATGAGGATATCAAATTCTAAAGTCATCAAGCTATGAAGCTATTAAATTATGAAGCTATGAAACTATCAAGCTATAAAGTTATCAAGCTATGAAGCTATGAAGCTATGAAGCTATTAATTTATCAAGCTTTAAAGCTATCGAGCTATGAAGCTATCAAGCTATGAATTTATCAAGCTATGACTCTATCAAGCTATGAATCTATCAAGCTTTAAAGCTACCAAGCTATGAATCCACCAAGCTATGAATCCATCAAGCTATGACTCTATCAAGCTATGAATCCATCAAGCTATGACTCTATCAAGCTATGACTCTATCAAGCTATGACTCTATCAAGCTATGACTCTATCAAGCTGTGACTCTATCAAGCTGTGACTCTATCAAGCGATCACTCTATCAAGCGATTACTCTATCAAGCTATGACTCTATCAAACTATGACTCTATCAAGCTATGAATCTATCAATCTATGACTCTATAAAGCTTTAAAGCTACCAAGCTATGAATCCATCAAGCTATCACTCTATCAAGCTATGAATCCATCAAGCTGTCACTCTATCAAGCTATGAATCTATCAAGCTATGAATCTATCAAGCTTTCAAGCTATTATTGAAACAGTTTAATTATAACGATGTAGTTGAATAGTTAATTTGTTGGATGAACAAAATATATATTTTCGAGCTCCGCTCTTTGTCGTATTTGTACATGTATATTTTCAAGAAATGTGTTCGCTATTCTCTTTTCATTACAGAGATGACAGGAAAAACCAGTGGAAAGACACGCTATTTGTCATCCATTAAAGGCGATCCATTAAAATGAGAGGGTCCTCGTACGTAGGTCGTGAGATACGAGTGTCACAGAGCCGACCGTAATCTGTCAAAAGTCCAGGAAGCTGAGGCACCGGGAACCAGCCAGGGCAAGAAACGAATACTATTTTTGAATCAGCTCCAACTATCCCCGTCGGTTCGCACAGGTGGCTCGTTATTAACGTGCTATCGGCTCCGCAGGACATTCTCGTCATATTTGAATGGCGAATGAATTTTTAACGAGGTCAAATTGCTACGAACCCGTTACATTCTATGCGAACAAAATTTCAAGTTCCACAGAGGCAACGGAATCGCGTCGAATAGAATTTATCCGTCGTTCAATAGGTCCGCGTGAATTGTGTTCCTGTAGCAGCTAACACGGTATCAACTTTTTCCATTTCGCTTGTAACATTTTCTATGAAGTGGCGAATATGGTTAGAGAGTAAGAATAACATAACATAAGAATTTAAATAGAAAAAAGAAGAATTCCGCGATAGTTTTGTAATTTAGTATAATGTGGACAGATCGAAAGCAGAAATACTTTAAGTCAATCAATGTTTAACGAAGTTCATTTCTGGATAACGAGGGGTGAATTAAAAAGTTTAGTAAAATACGATGACGTAAAAAATTGTTAAAACTCTTTTATACGAGTTACTTTTGAGCTTAATTCAAGGTTCATTTCGAATAAAGAGATGAAAAGAAACATTAACTTAAATATAACTTAATGATATTAAATAAAGCTAACTAAACGTTGACTTACACCACTGTTGCTTTCACCGGCTCATATGAAAAAAGAAAAATGTAACGATATTCGCGAACATAAGATCCTCTTCTTTGAAACAGCAGACAACTTTATTAAAAATTGATTTACTAGAAATAGAATTTCTCGATCGAAGATCAGTGAAGTAAATTTATTAGGACAGACAATTTCGAGGAAAGAATGAAATTCTATAACGAAGCGTTCAACGTTGTAATTTAGTAAAATCAGGGACACTCCGAATAAAAGCTCTCCCGAATCTTTCTCCCTGAAGCTACTGTATCGATCGCTCATCGAATAAGCGATCAAATACTTCGGAACGGTAATGCACTTACCAAATCACTGATTTCTCGAATCACACGGTTGGGGAATCGCCAATAGAGAATTAGCAAACCCGTGGAAGCGGGAAATTGGACACAGCGCCGTACATAAAGAGGGCATCGAACGCGTTCGAAATCGGTGACGATTCCGTTCCATGACTAATACTATTCCGCTTGGTAATACTAAAACGAACGAGCGTTGGTTCACAGCGCAGATATATTCTACGGTTTTTAAATATTCCCGAGAAAATAGGAAAAAAATCCAAAACTTATAAAAATTGAAATATTGAACTTATTCATTGCTAAGAATGTTCAGTGGAAACTTATAACTTTAAATAATGGATAAGTCAATAATTATAAAATATGAAATGTGAAGTAGGTCGTTTGATCGATTGCATATTAATGATAATTTGAACCGTATATTAAAAATATCTCGTCCTTATTTTTCTTATTTTAAAATATCGCGACATTTTATTAAAATTTCAGTTATTATATTCCTCGCGAAGCGTCATAACTTCGGATGATAAACTTTGAAGATGTGAAAAATTGAGGAATAAGTATTTCGAGGTACTGGATTCTTGTTTCCTCAGAAAAATGTTCCAAAAACCTCGTGCTAAAATGTCCCTCGAAGTGGCCGATGCGCGTGCGACCGTTTCGCGCAATATTTTCCAGAATGTTGTCTTCCCGAAATAATCGCGCGTCGATTTATCGGTCGCGCGGGACCGCTTTAAGCGTTCCACGGAGGGTGAAAGCCGTAACCCGGACGAAAGGGGGGGTAGTATTTAGCGGTCCGATAGCGGTTGCGTTACCTAATTTCCGGCAAAGCGAATCCCGCCGGTTTCCGCTGCCGCGGCAGCGATACTGCGCCGTGAGCCGGTGGTAATCTATGTGCCGAATTTTCCCGGATCAAAGGCGCGCGACAAACTCCCGACATTATTCCTGTTGACGCGGCGTGCCAGATCGCGCGCCCTCAGAAATACGGTCGCCGTATGCGGATCCCGCAGCGACGGCCGACAACGGGAGGCCACGACGGGTTCCGCGCCGGAAATTCACACGTGCCCGAGCTGCGTGTGACCCACAATGACCCATCAGCGACCCATTTTCACCTACTGCGAGCGAGCGACCCGATCGTCCATTGACGGTCCACTTAGGTCCATTCGGGTCACCGGGAATGATGCTAATCTCGAACCGTGATACGTTCGGTGACCAAAGACGGACTATTATCAACGCTTGCACAGTAGGTCACGAACCCGCTCGCTCCGTGACAAAAATCCTTTTTCCAAGTTTAGCCCTTTGCGGACGGCCGTTTGCGAAAACCGGCGACCCAGCGTATGTAGTATATAAAGCTTGGGTCTGCGTATGACGAAAGTGCTTAAACGTGAGACCTACTTTTTATTTTAGATCATAATTTTCGATTAAAGGCCCCTTTATCGAAGACAAAGTCACGTTGAATGAAATTACGAGAACATTTTAATTTCGACGAAATTCTGACGAGAAATTGAGTGAACTGATTTTGAACGTTTTATTTTAAATAAAGCTTTTATTTTCGGAAGAAAAGAGCGGGTACTTATTCAAGGACCTGATATAGATTAGTAATATAATATATAATATTATTAAAAGATAGATGATATATAAATAGAATTATATATATAAATAGAATTTCTGTAGAATAGATATATAAATAGAATTTCTCGATCGAAGATCAGTGAAGTAAATTTATTAGGACAGACAATTTCGAGCAAAGAATGAAATTCTATAACGAAGCGTTCAACGTTGTAATTTAGTAAAATCAGGGACACTCCGAATAAAAGCTTTTTATTAATTTCTTCTAAATCGAAATAAAGTTGAATTCTTCTGTTATCAAAGTCTAGAAACGGAACTAAAAATATTAAGGAGAACCGATTAACCCTTTGCACTCGAATCCACCACTAAAATTATTCCATTACGTTCGAAAATAAATTTTACAACAGTTTAGATTTAAAAAAATCATTAAGTAATAAAACTGTTGCCACGAGTCGCAAAAATTAATTTCCTATCCATAAAAGTGCACTTTATTGCATACTATAGAAGTACTATATATCAGGAAAATTATATCACATTTACAGTTAAAATGGCTTCGAGCGCAAAGGGTTAAGAACCGCTAAGAAATCTACAAGACATCTCGAAGACGAAGATTCTAATATTACATCGACGAAATCAATGACACTGTTCCGTAGGCAATTTTTAACCTGAACACAGACAAGCCCCGGTATGCATAAACAAACGAATTCGTCTCCGATATTCGAGCGGTCCAGCTTCGAAAGAAACACGTCATGAATTTTGTAAGCGGCGTCTCGGGTTTTTTCTCCGTTTTTCACGTGCCGCTCGCGGGGAACTCCGTGGCATCAGAGCGAAAGCTTTCCCGAGGCACTCGGCAGCGTCCCAAGCTCCTATCGGATTTATTAGCTTTGCATTGGAGATTCGCGCGGAATTGAAAACCGTAATGTTTAAATAATATGATACCCCCGATGGGGGAATTATGTTAGTATCGCGCGCGCGCGCGTTTCACGATGCGCTTTACGGATTTCGAAGCGCGCGCTGCCGAGCGATATAGAATTCTTCAGAGCCTTGCTTAGCCGTTAACAACGCCGTTGTTGCTCTAGAAACGCGTAGAAAGTTACGGAAGTCTGGGAAACGCGGCGCAGAAGTTACAGTTTCGAATCCTTCAACTTTCCCGTGTAGCATCGTGCGCGCCGCTGTTCCAGAAATCCCGACAACTTTCAGCAACCGTGTTACCGGCGCACCGGCGGTATTTAAATCTAGCTTAGGCCATTTTTGCAACACGCGCGCCAGCGGAATTTCCGACGGAAACCCCTCCGGCTGGCATTGGATAACGCTTTTGTGAATGTTTGTGCCGCTGCGTCGGGAAGCTGATTACACCGAACCGGTGATCAGATTAGAATTGTTCTGAGAACTGATGAATGTATTTCTCCGAAACGTTAAGTATAATTTATGAATAGATTTGATGGTGCTGTCTACAGTTGGATCATTATATTATTATATAACTAATTTATTCAAGTCAGGAATTCGAAATCGCCACTCGCAAATTACTCGAGGAGTCTTCTAAGGAATTCTTTTATTCGTTAATTGATTATTTACGTAAATTTTCTTTCACATATTTCGAACATGAGACACAAATTTGTATGAAATACAGGACATTAATTTCTCTATCACAATTGAAGAATAACATTATTATTTTACATACTACCATTCAGAAGTTTAATTATATACACCTTCGAAAAATTTAAAGAATGACGGAATAACTCGATACTAGATTTATTAACCCTTTGCACTCGAACACATTTTAAGCTTAGATTCAAAATTGCTATTTTGACCAGCTGTAGTATGATACTTAGTATAATTTGCTATATGAGATTGAATCTTGTGACTTGTAAAACTGTTATACTTTTAACCGAAGGGTATTTAATAATGTCAACATTATTTTGTTTATTATATAACAATTTTCATTGGCGCTTCAGAGGCGCCACTCGAGTGCAAATGGTGAAAACGAAATTGATCTACTGGCGAAGACAATTTAAAAATTAATTTTTAGCATTATAAACGCGCGAATTGCAAACTAAATTCTAAATAAATAGCGCATCATGCTATCGAAAATGTTAAGATTTTTTGACGTAAAGAACAAGCATCTCCTCGTCGTGCATTTTAAAAACAATATTCTCTTAGGAATTCGAAATTATAATTAGGCTCGTCGACGTCCTGTCATTTCGCGATTTTAAAATACTGCCACGGGAACAGATCGATGAGCCTCTCCGGAATTGGGTTAACTGTTCTCAGGACATGTCCAAGTACAATCAGAACGTCCGAGAATGTAATTAGCCTCTGTTAAATTTTCAGTGCCGCATTAATTATTCCGTGCGACGCGACGCCGTAATTTCAGAAACTTTCTTTTCAACTGTTTCGCAAGTAACAAGGCTTCTTAAAAGCATCTCGGGACTGACCCTTACTTTCCTCGAGGAACATATTTCACAGGGGGGGTTTCAACGGGATATTAAAGCGGGGGGGACACGCTTATCCGAACTGTTTGCGCAAAAAGAAAGCAAGAGATCGCCTGTCTCGGCGAGGAGAGCATCGATCGCGACGCTGAAATTGCATCGTGCTCCATTGATTGGATAAATCTTCGCTTCTCGAATGCATTAAAAGCGTAAGATACTTTTGTCCCGATAAAACAGACTTTTAACTTTCGAAGCCACCTTGAAAGTTTATCATTCGTTAAATATTTGCATTGCAATGTCGTGTTGAAACGGTGCTGAAGGGTTCGAACAAAATTAATTACTCGCAAACGTTATGCAAACATTTTACATTGAAATAAAATTTAATTCGTCTATTAACAATCCTTCCATATTATTGAAATTAACAAATTTTTCCCGCTTTTACGAGAATTTATAACATAGAAGTTCAAATTAGCTTGCCTCTAGAAGAATTCGTTTGGCGGTACATTAAATAATACATGAAAATTTGAATTTTGCCTGAAAGAGAATCGATGCGAGAATTAATATACTGTGCGGAATTTATGCATTTATGACAAAAATGAGTAGCCGTAATTTGAAATTATAGAGAATTAAAAGCATTGAGCAATGTAGAAATTTTACTGATTTAATTAAAGAATTAACGAAGCTTTTATGTGATTTCAGTTTTCTGGAATAATTGCAGAACATCCTTCTTTCGCATAAAAATCTGCAGTCTAATAATTTGTTAAATGTAATGAACAGTCTCAGTTATTATACAAATGATATGATATGTAATACTTATTTACAGAAATGGATATTTAAATAATATGGATCTTATTAAAGGCGGAAACATTTGTAGCAAATTTTTATGGAAAAGTTTAACTGTAGATAAATTAATAGCAAATGGCTAGATGACAATTGATTTATTGAATACCAATTACGTTACTGTGCAATCTGTTCTGTCTCTTTTAAGAAAACCGAAATTCTATCGAAATCTGTTCGGAAACTAAGCCAACGTAGCCGTAAAGTTCGTTAATATAGGAAACCGATAGCTCCTGTTCACATTTGAATTAGCCTCGGGGCTAAATAGTTAACATAGTCATAATTACATGCACAGTTCCCTATCGATGTTTACGGTGAGACGTTACTTAGCGGTTAAATGAACTTTGTGCCGTAAATAACTAATGCCTGCCACCGTTTAGGCAGTTCTGGTGGGTGCAACTATTTCGAACAAAATCACTAATTAATTACGACCGAACGGAGGGAAGCGCGACCGGTTTTTTATTAATAACGCTTTCCAGCATACATTCGAACGTCAAACTTTATACAGATCGATGTATTCTCGCGAGACGAACGCGAATCTGCCGAGTTCTAACTAATTGGCAAATGCAGTTTCCGGGATCAATTTCGACCGAGTGTAAAGTTTTCACTTCGAAAATATCACGAATTAAATTTTCACGGAGCTGAAAGATATTTTCACCTAGTCTATGTTTATTGCAATTAAAATTGACAATTTATATTCTGCGTGAAGATTGACAGTTACAATTCCTCGCTATATAAATATAATACTATTCACATATATGTTGTCTAACTAGTCGATGATTTTTCAAAGCACTAAGAATAATCATCTGAGAGAACCAGAATGCAAAAGACTCAACTAAATAATATAAAAATTAATAGGACATCTTGATATTTTTGAAACGTAGGCACACGATTAAATCATATATTTGTAATACAAGAAATAAATAAAGGATGAACATTACATGTTGCGAGTGGAAATCGTCAATGAAATGCCCGGAAAAGAAAATTCGAAGAAATATTAGTAACGTCGAGCAAGTCGCTCGGATTCGTGGCAGAACTTTCCCGAAGACGGTGAAATTCATCTTCATGAAGAAGAAGATGTGTGTCGGAATGTCAGAAAAATTCCTCCGTTCCGACAAGCCGGAATTTTCCATCGTGAATGGTCCGCGAGGGAATATAATGTCTCCATTCTTGGCGGAGACGTAAAACCGGGAATTATTCGTACTAAAAGCGGCGCCGATCGATATTCCACCATAGGCGATCCATCATCGTTCATAATTTAATGCGACTACATAATGTCCCGCTTATGGCGTTATCAAACGGGGTACCCCGATCGTTTTCGTTCTTAATCTTTCCAGCCGGCGACCGTGTCGTCCGCGCCGCGAATATCGCTCCATCAGGAATTTCCTCCGATCCGGCCGGCGATCGGCCGACATTGTTTGACGTTCTCTCTGTCAACGACATTTTCCGAAAATTCAACGACAGAAGTTAGTTAAACGGGAGATCGCTGAACTGTCGATAGATTTTCGAACGCGATTGCCATCGACCGCGCGCGGCAACCGAACCGCGTTGGCCACGGGGATCGTTGACAGACGTTGATAGCATCCACGGGGGAGTCGATGTAATCTCGATAGTGTACCGTATGGAGTGAAAGACTGTTAGAAAAGACCATTCACGATTTTACGGTGAGTTTGTGAGCATTTCGAAATAATTTGGCGTGAAATACCATTGATAGAGTGCGGATTTTAATTACATTCCTGGGTGCAATTTAAAATAGTAAGACCATTAAAGGAATTTTAAAACGCCAGTGTGGATTCCATGTAGTAAAATGATTAAAGAAAGGACGAACTTCCTATTTAAGTTCTGTTGAAATCTAACGTAATAAATAAAATCTATGATATATTTCAATATTACTATATAATTTCTTTATAGTCTGTAGGGTGAATTCTTTCTTGCTACATTATGAGATATTTATTACTGCAACAGTAAAATCTAAAACCAGCTGCAAATTTTTACGAGTTTCTTAGTTCTATTGTCTGAAGACTATAAACATTGTTTTACACAATGTTGATTTTTAATACGAAAATAACGATGTTCCACACAACATCAGAATCTCTAATAAGTCTAATGGTTTCACGAATAAATAGCTGCAAGTGAATAATGAAGTTCTGTCATTACTTAACAGAAATAATAAATGCCTTTCCGAAGAGAATTCTCTCATCTGTCAACAAAGCAAGTTACCAAGTCACAATGATTTTTGTCTCATTTTGTAGAAGGAACGGACCACAACAGCCGACGCGAGCCGGGCAAATAAATTTACATTTGCCGTCCGCATCCGCGAAAGAACTCCCCCCCGGGACCGCGGAATAAACGCTCTCTGTACACATTTCTTCACCGACGTATCCCCGAGCAGGTCTTTTCATCCGCATTCAAGACCCCGCCGTTAAATATGCTCGGCGGTTCCCCCCGGTCGCTGTCTTAAGCCTCGAGGAACGCGTCTCTGTCCCGCCTTCGGGTTCGGCGCAACCTGAACACGATATCTCACGGACGATAAAATCGCTACTTTTCGCAAGCAGCCTCTCCCGCCGACGCTTCTCTATGGAGCGCGACATCATTCAGCCGTGAACGTGATCGCACGAGAACGGAAGCGCGGAACTTAAATGGGGTTGGTCCCGTCAGGCGGAACTCCGGAATTTCTCCGCGCATCCTTCGAAAGTTTCCGCGGGCAACTTGCTCCCCCAGTCAACCGGGGTCGCTAAGACGTCAGCCCTCGAAGAGGCGGCACGCTTTCGAACACGCCGGAAAAGCTTGCCCCCCGGCTCCAGATAACTCGCGCTGCGAGACAATACGACGCGCGACGGCGACGGAACACGCTGCCGTCGACTGCTGTCATTTAATAAACGAACGATATTCGAGCAACGGATACGGTTCATCCTTTCGCGGGTCATGTTCGCCATTTTCGAGTCAGATTGCTCCTTTTAAAGCTCGTATAGCTAATACATTTTTGGAGTCAGAAGCCTCTTTTTGCAAGTCCTGTTCACCTTTTCTCAAATCAGATTCATTCTTTTGTAAATTACATTCAGTTTTTTGTAGACTATATTCATTCTTCTGTAGATCAAATTCATTCTTCTGTAGATCATATTCATTCTTCTATAGATCATATTCATTCTTTCGTAGATTAAATTCATTTTTCTGTAGATTAGATTCATTCTTCTATAGACCATATTCATCTTTCCCCGAATCAAATAGAAGAGAGATTTTATACAAAGATAACAAATAACAGTTATCTTAAGAATTTATTACGAAAGAATCATCGATGGATAATTCATTCATACTCACTTAAAAGGTAGTCGTCGAGAAATGTCTTAGAGAAAATTTGAGGAAATAGCTTCCAAAATGATATCTTCGTTTCATACGACAAGTAAAATTATAGTCAAGTTCCAAAAACAAATTATTGTCATTAATGAATAATTTATTTTCGACCACATCTGAACAAACCTTTAATGAAGTATAATCAAATGCGATGCTCCTTTAAAACTAACGCTGTCCTTTAGCTGTCTTTTAAAACTAATCTGCTAAAGTTAATATTTGCTCAGTAATTATTTTTAAAGTGAAAAAGGCTATTTTCTCTGTCTCCTTACAATCAACGTATCTTGTATCAGGTGGATAAATATATCTGAATCGTAAGCTTGAATAACAAATGCTGTGGATAAAGGTACTGCAACGGTATTCGAACATTAAGAATAACAATAAACGTGCCACACTTATCACTTGCATAAAATGCATGTTATGCAAGGAAGAAAGTGAAGTAATTCCAAAGTACGCTGACTAGTTTAATAAAAATATTGAAAAGATGATGTTATGTGTAGTATATATATATATTGTAGTGAAGACAATAAAATACATGCGAATGATCATCGGGAAACAATTATTTCAATCATTCTTCTTGAGCGACGACACTATGAACATTGAATAAATGTAAATTCTTTTTCATTAAGACAGGTAAAAATCTGTAATGAGTTAAATAGATTTTATTCTCAAGAATAAATATTGTAAGATTTATATTCACCATTTCGCAAGTTAACATCACTTACTTGCGATTATTTATATAATAAAACTAATCTTAAATTAAAAAATTTACTGACATTTTATAAATAATCATCGAAGGCCAATGGAAATTAACTGATTTAATACATAAAATTGAAATTGACCGACGATAATAAAATTGAAATATATCACCAATATAAACTTATATTATTTTCCCTTCAATTATATAAATACACAATAAACGCAAAAATTACGAACAGACATAAATGTATAATCCACGAAAGTACCAGTTCTGAATACAAAGCTTTTAGTATCGTCGCCCAGTGCGCGCGTAATAATGATATGATAGAGTGTTCCTCGAGTGTTGCACGCTTTAACGAAATTCCACTCGTTCAGGCCGAACGGAAAATTAATAGCGAGTCGCAAGACGGAAAGTGTGTGCGCATTAACGCCTTCGTCGTCGACGAACGAGATATCCGCGAGCCGATGTCGCCGCTTGAACGCTGCGGAAGAGATATTGTCTCTATCTGGCGACGTTGACGGGACACATCGTCAGCCGCAGTAAATCCCCGTCGCTATATAATGTTCGCGATTCAACGGGGAATGTTCGAATCTTCGTTACAGCGGCGTGTCGCTAAGGTCGATTTCACGTCACGGCGAAATCACGTGTTAATATTTAAGCGAGAACCAGTTGACCCAATGTAACGTTAAATAATGTTAAATAACGTTAGATGACGTTATCAGAATGTCAAATAACGATAAATAATGTTAATGTATTACGCTATTATATAGCTTAGACGATTATGTATAGATTACGCGATGCAACTTAACGCACGTATGCTCGTCGAGTGGAAGTTCAATGATTTTGTTTTGGCACTTCTGACAGAAAATATTTGATCGAAGTTGTGACTGTAGCAAAAATTATTTGGTCGTAAATTGCGAAATAGTATTGCGTATGCGTTAGACAAATATGATATAAAAATTACATGATGGAGGATGAATTTTTATTATAAAGAATTATAATGGATTGTTAGAGAAAATTTAGATTCATATTAAATTTAAACATATAAGATGCAATAAGATTATAGCACAATTGTAATATGTAATTGTAGTAGAATTATTATAGAATTATTACATTATAGAAAACAGAAATTTAAATTGTAACAAAGTTCTATAGGAATTTAAATAGAAACTTTAAAGAAGGGTTCGGAATTAACCAGCACGCAACATGGGGTTCGCGAGGGCTACGCCTTCTCCAATCATGCATCTCGCTCCCCATGGTCGCCTCCGATTGGCGCAGTTCAAGCACGTGTGTCAGTCATTGTATAGTGCGTGTATCATCTAGGCGCACACGATGGAGGCGTAATCTTCGCGATCCTCGTGTTGCGTGCAGGTTAATTCCGAGCCCCTCTTGTAAATTATAGAGAAAAATATTTCTCATTGTACAATCGTCATTTCCTTATCGTTTGAAAAATGATCACACGGCTACAGTAACAAAAATCTACTTCTGTTCGATCACACATAAAAATTTCCTACTTTGTACATACCCATTATTTTCAGTCCGGGTACCAGCTGGCAAGGGCCCGCTAGACATGACAATACAAAATGTAGTATAACTCCGCCACTTCGTAACTTTGTATAGCAAATAATATATGAATAGAACATCAAGATGTTGGTTAGCATTCCCTTAATAATAATCTGAATGATTCTTGACACGAACGCTTAACCCCTTGCACTATAAGAATAAATTAAATTCGTGATGGAGATGTCATAGCATAAACTATTAAAAATTAATTTTATATATTTTTTCTATTTAGGAGAATATGAATTTTCCGTCTAGATTGGAACAATATCGTCTTGCTTTATTAAGGAAATGAGTAACGACGAAGAACGACGTTCATTTTTATTAGTAATTAATAATTATTTCTAATAATTGCAGTTGCAAAGAAATTTTAGTGCAAGGGGCAAAGGGGGAACAGCAGTATTAAATAACTAACACCAGTAATTATAGCAGCATGTCACTCTTACAATGGTTAGACAAAATATGAGTCCACTCGATATTATTGATGATTGAAGTTTGTCACAATGACTCCTATAACCTACGATTTAATCACTTTCAGTACTAAGCACAGTGTTACGCTCAATGGATAAAAGTCAGAAATTCTGAGTTACAGTTTTACTATCATAATTTCTTGTTAGAATGAGGGCGCAATGTCTCATAAAAATCGATACATTTTTCAAAGAGAATATTCGTCTGTCAAAGTTGACTCCTACAATTTACCTTTAAAAACGGATAAGTAATTTTAACGAAATAATAAAAAATCGCCAAAATTTTGTTCAAGAAACGCTGAAATTGCTAAAAAAAACGAGTCGACCAAAAGTAATTCAGTACTTAATTAAGAGTAAATTATACTCAAACAGAGAATTGATTGCTTTAGAAGTAGTTTTTGCCGAAACGCCCACGCAATCGAAACACCGTGCAACAGCTTCCGTAATTATGCAAACATTTACACGAACTTTCCCATAGAACGACGAAGGACGCGGCCTCTCAATCCCAAGGAACAACGAAAATCGGTACCTCGAAGTTCCCACGCCGTTGTTCCTCCTCGAAGAAGAAAGAGAGAAAGAAATGTTAGATTCGATATGTCTCAAGCTTGCGCGGCGTACGAAAGAGCAGCTCCGCGAAAGGAAATGGTTGTTCGTTTATCTGTTCTTCCCAAGGACACATTATCCGAATGGAAAATCTGAGAGAACTCTTTAAGTGGAGCACTACTCGGAAGCTAATTTTTCAAGTGTGCCGAGGAGAGGGGGAGAAGGAAGGAGAGCCGACGACGACGACGACGACAAAAATTTTCGCGAGAAACCGGCGAAGGAAAGTTTTCCCGGGCGCTCTCCTCCGCGCGGGCTCTGTGTCAGAAGTTGAGTCACTTTGAAACGAGCCGGCGAAGAAAAACCGACCTCCGGAAAATTAATCGAATTCTTGCACGAGCCCGCGCCACGCTAAGAACACGAGAACACGGCTTCGCGTCGTCCGGTAGGCTGGAAACACTTTTATCGCCTCCAAAATTATTTTAGCGTTGTTATAAGGTTTCAAATCATACCATCACTATACTATCAAATTATACAGATACAAATCAATTTATTAGTCGAAACATATTCCCCAGGGTTATACAAAGCGCCCACAAAGTTATTATTTTCACAGTATTGAATTCGTTTTAGCACCGGCTACAATGTAAAAATATATATAATATAATAAAAATAAATATAATAAAAATATATATTAATATTCCTAAAAATGTCGAGACAACTTCAATCATCTACGGCAAAAATTTCGTTTCTGAAATTTAATATATTAATACATCTGTAGAAAAATAAATATCGACGAACTTTTGTTGGATCAATGGCGATATGTTGAAAATCGTGAAAGAAAATACTGAATTACTCCCCTCCATGCAAGAATTCCGAGATGGGACACCGCGGAGGAAGGAGCGAAAGGGCTGAAGCTCGAAGAGGGATTTAGTAAATCGCCCGGTCTTGCACTATAACCAGGAAGTCCTATACTACCGGCCCAGCAACATTTACGAGCGATGTACATCATCCTTTCTCCTCCTCATGAAAAAAGGAACGCTATAGTACTGCGATCGTCTGCATGTTAAAATCCGCGTAAAATTCGCATTTTCAGATATTTCCAGTATAAAATTAGGTAACGTGTCTACGGTGGTACACAACTATCGCATAAACGAAGTATAATGTCTATCATACCTAATACATTTTTGACAAACTCTCTCAAAGTTCAAATTGATGAAAATATAAGATTTTCTTAGTTAGATGATCCTTGTGAGATGTATTAATAACCTAAATGTAATTATTGACACGTATAAAAATATATTAAATTGCATTTGATATTATATATGATATTCTAGAGACTAGCAAAAATACTTCATTTTAATTTTGATTTTAAGATCATCTCTTTATAACATTATAGAGGTCCATGGCGTTAGCCGAATGAACCAATGGATTTTAATGAACGGAGAACGAAATTTGTCTCAAAATAAAGGTTTTAAAAATAGAGTTTCGACAACAAACCGCTTCCGGACTGCCGCGCGTCACGTGGTTTTCTCGAACGCCGGGTTTCCTGGCCCGATCGAATTATTAATCATTCCGCGGAAGATAGTGGCCCGCTTTAAGCGGCTGCTACCGTCGTCCCGAATGAATAATTAAATCGCAACAAAGAAATACTGTTTTTCGATACCGTGGCCCGGCGCCGTGTCCTCGCAAACAAGAGGAAAATTACTTTCTCGATGGTCCGCGGGGCCGTTTCTGCGGCGATTCCGCGGCCGATTCCCCCTCCCCGGTTTTAGGAGCTCGGGAACAGAAATGAAAAATGCAGATGCCGCGGAACAACCGCGGCGGAACTACTTTCCCCGCGAACTTCCATTGTCTGAATGTTTCATCCGCGGAACGAACGCTCGCGGAACGACCGCTCGCGGAACGACCGCTCGGCGGAATTGTTTTTCGCGGAGAAAGCGCGCGCGTCGACCGCGATTAATTTGCGCCCGGCTAACGATTAGGCGACCCGCCGGGCCGTGGTCAGCGTTGCTTAACGTCGCGCTTGATTTGATTACGGGGGACGTCCGGAAATGATCGACAACGAGAACCAATCGGAGGGAGTAATTAGCTTCGTCGCAACGTGAGTCGCCGAGTTACTTGACACCGTCCCGTTGCATCCCAAACGTAATCATCCCAAACATCGAAAACGCGGATTCATTTTTGTCAGGATTTATTGTGGAATACGCGAATTTAATAAGCTCACAAATCGACACGTTTACTTATTCATATATACATTTAGACAAAAGAAAGATTAATGTTACTGCGAGATCAAAAAAGCACGTGTTGCTGGATCGAGAAGAAGGAGACCAGGGAGCGGAAGAACAAAAGCTAGCGGGACCTTATTAACGAACGCGCATATCGATTACTCGGTTGCAAGGGCCAGTGCTGCCCAAGAACTCTAGATCTAGCTGATTCCCTAGGAATAACCATATTTCCGACAATTTTAACCCTTTGCACTCGAAGCCATTTTAACTATAAATCCAAGATAATTTTTCTAGCTTATAGTAGCTTCATTTCACGTGACAAATTTGGTATTTTATACATATGAAATTGATTCTTGTGACTCATACCAACAGTTTTACAGTTAACAATTTTTTAAATCTAAACTTTGTTAGTATAAAAATTATTTTAAAGGTGATAGAATAATTTTAGTGGTGCCTCAGAGTCACCAGTCGATTGTAAAGGGTTAACTGTTGTTTAATCCCGAGCTTCTTTCTACCGGTATTTTAGTTGTCATTTCACTAGAAATGGATTACAAAAAGCTATGGTCTGTTGCATATCGATTTTGGAAACTGTATACCATAAGTGCACTTTAGTGGAATTCGTTTTTACAGTTTTACAGTTGTCGACAACTATAAAAACGCGCAGCGAGGCTCGAATAATCGTATATCCTCTTCCTAAATCGTCCATTTTTGTTTACAAGATAAATTGAGGAGAATTTACACAATATCTTGAAGATAGCAACGTTTTTAATGTGCTTAGCTATTGTCCTTAAAATTTATCTCTAAACAGCATTAAAATATTTATTATAGTGATTGTTTTTTATTTAAGTTCTGCTTTTCTTCAATGTGTCCCAAATCGTTGTCACATTATATTACAACATAAGTTATTGACTCTAATATATCACCTGCAATTTTAGCTAGTTTTGCCCATTTTTAAGATTTACAAGTTTGATAATGAACATAAAAGGTTCCAATTGGCAAAGGCACGTTCTCAAACTTTGACCTAATAATAAAGAACTGCAACGCTTTTAAATTCCACACGAGTAAACCTTGCTACAATTATTTCCCCCCTCTCATCCCCATAAAAATAAAGCATATTTTTTGTTGTACTTAGTAAATCGATTTCACGTTTACTAATCGACAATAATCATCGATTATCAACAGAATATATAATAAAATAGTATCAACAGAAACTTGACGAATCTCTTATATTATTTTATTATATTGTATGACATGTTAATATCTAAAGAAATGAACCGCTTATAATTCGTAAAAAAAATTCAATAAAGTTCATTACTGACTGGATGAACTTTTACCCTAAAATAACAATATATAACTATTGATATATCTGCGATACTAATCGTCATTACAGAAAACAATAAAATAATTTTCCATCGAGTAAAACAGCCATCGTCTACGCCAAAACGAAGAACACAAAATTAGAAAAGCAACAAAATAAAGGTGTTCCAACAAAACGAAAGATCGCCTTATGAGATCGGCTTGCGTTTAGGTTAACGACGCAATAAGAATGCAAATCTGGCAAGACGAGCCTTAGCCCCCTTAATCGATTCAGGATCCATACGTCTGTCTTTATTTTATAACGTGCCATAAATATCCGGCATGTCAGCAGCTCCGATGGGAGACCATCCCCAAGTTCCCTCTCTCTCTCTCTCTCTCCACTCCCCTGTTACTCAAGTGAAACTGTTGCTTCGGGAACTACAACGGGATTTTCCAAAGATTGTTTGCCGATAGGAATCGCGATCATCCGTCATTCGTCCGAAGGAGAGGGGGAGGGGAGGGAGGGCACACGTTTCGCCGCGCGTTTGTGTCAGCCGATTCTGTGTGCATCGACGTTACGGTCTGCTACGACTGTACCCCAAGCTGTGTCGAGTTCGAATCAATAACGAATCTCTCTCTCTCTCTCTCTCTCTTTCTCTCTCGTTCGCCTCCTTCCTTCGCCCGTCACCCCTTTTCCGGTCGACTGTGTCGCTCCTTCTTTTCCTTCTGCCTGTAGCATACAACCTCGTTCCAGCTGTTTATGTTTCTCTGTTTCTATTTCAGTGACTCCCGAAGAGACAAAGAACGACGCGGGACACGGAGAAAGCGGAGAGCTACGGCAGAGAGTTCGAAACGCGGGAGAAAGAGAGGTGAAAAAGAAACGAACGGACGACTGTTGCTCGGCAAGAAGGGGTGCACGATCGACGGCGGACAACGGGAACGTAAAATTCAATTTTTCGGAACGCAATTTGGCGCGACGATGAGGAAACTTTCGATAATTGGCTCGGTTAATCAACAGGTTTTTCTGTTACGCCGGAGCGAAGCCGGCGAGAGGACAAAAGACTTTGTAATATCCCGTTTTCTGACGATCCGGGCGGGGAGGGGGATGGAGTGGAACAAGTTCTCCGTTCCACGGCAAATCGCTTAATTATGAACGGAGCGCGGATGTTCGGGGTCTTTATCCGCGATGTAATGGACAATTTGAATTGCGTAAGTGGACGTCGAAAGTTTCGAATCGGTACGCGGAGTTTCGCGACGAGCTGCCGCCGCCACCGCTGTTGGTGAATACTTTAATGGTCAGGGTTACGTGTGCGTGCGGTATCGTTGTTCCGCCGGGTTTTCGTCAAATGTGTTGCCAGTTGGAAAGCTCGGCGAGCAAAGGTGAAACGGAGTGAATCTCTGGTTTCTGTGAAGTTGGATGTAACACGCGAATAGTCGCAATCTCCGGCAGAAACAGTTGTTATCGGCTGGACACGGAACGTTGTTAAATTATTGTTGTCGAGCGTGTATTTACTTCGACGCCGTTCTTTCTTTTAGATTTTTGTATAATGTTAAGAAATTGTATAAATTTTCTTGATTACTTTGCATTTTTACCGAACCGAGGGAAGAGTGTAGCATACGACCAGTTTTCTAAAAAATTATTATTATATTATTAACAAATTTATCCTATTTATATCGTTAATAAAGTGTACCATAATTGCACTACTAAAAGAGCGTGTCATATTTTAATTATTTTTATATTTTAATATTAACAATTTGACTGCTGCGTTGCTCATATGAGAGTGACAGACCTATTTACCATCTATTTATTTTAAAAATTAATTTTTGCACTAATCCATTTTAGTTTCTCAATTTTATTAAGATTCGCAAAAGGTACTCACATACCACAAGCTAATCAAATACTTTAATTTCCTTTGCTTGACATTGTCATGATTTCCCGTCCCAAGACAATGGGATGTCGATATTATTCCCTACTCTTGTGGGAGTCCCTAGTTACAATAATGATTTAAGACGGATAAATAAACAGACCAAGCTAACAATTCTCGACGAGCCAATAACAAATACGTTCGAACTTGCGTGTTCTGTGTATTTTGAGAGAGCAGTGACGACCAAGAGTTTTCGAACAAAACATCGCACCCGTTGAATTCCGTGACATAGTATTATGTTCGTGTGAACTCGGTTTACTTCCCCATATCTTCAACGCGAGCTTTTAAGAATTAAGAACTGCACGGCCAAGCGCACTCGAAAGTTTTAACAACAGAAATAGTTGGTCCAAAGAGAGTGCCATGTAAACGAAACTCTCGACAGAGATAGAGAGAGAGAGAGAGAGAGAGAGAGAGAGAGAGAGAGAGAGAGAAAGAGAGAGAGAGAGAGAGAGAGAGCAGTTCGCGAGTGAAAGGAGGTCAAAAAACTGTGTTGAATCGCCGAATTGAAATGAATATAATAGAAACAAGACTTTGGGAGAACTAGTTTAGCAAATATTAGCGTTAGTGAACTATTTTAGCAAGATACGATTTTGCTGAAAGCGAAGAGACGATTGCAAACTTCCGGTAAAGATTCTCAGTATCATTAAAAGAAGAATACATCTCTTCATAATCTCTTTTAACCCCTCGCCGTACTTTAACGAGTCAGACTCGTGATGGAGATTTATAATAACAAGCAATTATATACGTATAGTCTCTCACTTTAGTCTCTCGTCGCCAATATTTAAACATTCGAGTAGATGTGAGCACACAATAAATATAAAATTCCTTTTTCTTCTAAGAAATAAGTGCGATCGAAAAAATTCTAGTCATAGTAATTATAAAGAAAATGGTATGGTAAGGGGTTAATTAATAAATTCCATGGAGACAGAGAATGCGAGGTAAATTAAATCGGAGCTGCAAACTATTTCAACTTGGTTTCTTGGCAAACCTATATTGATAAATTCGTTCGAAAGGTTATTGACATCTTATTGACATAATATCGTGTCTACGTACGTCGTGTTACTCAATAACAGCCTAACCGTAACTGGACTATAGCTCAATAAATCAATATAAAATATAAGAGAAAAGTTGATCGAAGGGCACTCACGCCACCAATCTTGTATAGTACCTCGTGCATCGGACAAAAAGATTAAGAGAGTCTAACAACGTCAGTACGCTATTTTCAGTTCATTAAAATGATAAAATTTAGTAGAGTTAATAAAATAAGCAAAATTACAAAAAAATAACAGAATGAAATCTCTAGCGATTGATAAAAATCATTTTTAGTATCTCGATATTGATTTCACCAATTTATGGATTCTCAAGCTACCTTCTCAAGCTAATAGTATATTTATAATATTTTTATTTAAATGATTACATTTATTTTTTCGACGCGAATTTTCTATGTGCGTGGATACAAAGAATTGGTATATTGTGGACTTCACACATTCAAATACAATAGAAAATACTTAGAAAAGAGTTCGGACATTTCTCGTACTGGTTCCATTATTCAATTTTCAAGTATTATTTTTCTTTTTCAAAGTTCCCATGAATAAACTGCAAAATTCTTCTTCATCTGCATGCAAGAACAAAATAGCCTGCACCAGGTGTATAAGTTAGATGCCACGTATACATTTAATTTGTTCTCTAATAATTCCAACAATGTCAAACTATAGCATAACAATGCTACTCGATTAATTTAATTTTCCCACTTTAAATTGCTTCTATTTATTTTATTATGAATGCATCAAATCTGTAGGATTTACGTTAAGAAAGAGTTATTTCAAATAACCTCAGGATAGCATCACTTCCCAATTGCGAATGATTTTCAGACACCCTCTACATATAAAAAACACGGATGCAGAAAATAGCATAATTTCCTTATACAAACAATTAAAGCATCCCCTTAACCCCTTGCACTATAACGAGTCAGACTCGTGATACAGATCTCATGCAGGATCTAATATAAATATTAATATTATTAATTTCCACTATATCGAAATCAAAATAAATTCTTCTGTTATCAAAGTTTAGAAACGAAAGCGTATAAAGATGATAGAAGAAACAAAAATTGTCCGACCCTATTTAGGAAAATATTAAGTACAAATAAATCGTAATTAACGCAGCTTGGAAGGAATCATAGTGCGAGGGGTTAAAGGCGTCGCGTCCAAAAAAAGGAAAATACTAAAAGATCACGAATTATATTAATATTAATTTCCATGATTAAATCGATCCCCAAGTTACATACAACGAGCCCACGCGCAACGTAAAACGCACGCAACGTAGTTAACCGTAAAAAATGGTCGGCGCTTTCCGGTATGCCCTGATAAATGTCCAAATAAAATGAAATACCTCCCTATTTCAGCGGCGGCGATCCCGTTCGAAACTGGCGCGGCGCTTTTGTTCCTTTAAATATTGTATAACCCGCGTATAATGCGCCGCGCTGAATAGTTCCATTCTCGGGCGTACTTTATCTAGTCCCGTACAATCCACGTGCACAATAAACGCGTCAAACGGCCCGCAAATTGTTAATAAAGAGTGTTCGTGCGTGAGAAACAGGGCGGAGGTGGACGGGGAGGGTGGAAGGGTGGAAGGGCGAGCACCAAAGGCATAAAAAGCAGGGTTTCATTTCTGCGGCGGTGCATGGTCGAAGGATGCGCGGTTAACAAATAAATTGCCGGAGATAAACGTGAAGGAGTCGATGATACGGTGCAGTTAGCTACGACGCGGACTCGTTTGGTAGTCCGACTCGAGCGAGGCGCGCCTCGCCCACCGTAAAATCGGCTGTCGCGAGCGCCGGCTTAGGGCGCTGTAAAGTCGGTATCGCGCACGGAGCGACAGCAGATGCGGCGCCAGCTTTTCTCGCTCCCGGGTCATATAACTCTTTAATGCCCTGAAACCAGCCCCGGCCCCGCAGGGAGTTTTCGTTTATTCTCGTCCCAGACCCCCATCGCACAATTCTTTTATCTCCCGAACAGAAACGTCTTTGTTCCCCTAGACTTCATTTTTGCTTCCACCCTTTCCTCCCTTTTCGCCCTCTCTCTCTCTCTCTCTCCCTTGCTCCCTTTTTTTCCACCTGCCTCCTAGCCGCGGCAATACCAGCGAAGTACACGTGTCCATTGTACACACCGCAAACAGATGAACGTACAGCGTGTGTCCCCTGTCCCTTTGCGACTTTGGAAAAAAGAAGAGGAATTTTTTTGGTTTTGCTGTCGGTTGTGTTCGATGCACAGTGTGTTTACACGGTTTTCTACGCGCGCGTGTGTGTGCGGAGAGAGAAACAACTGTAGCAACTCTGTGCAACGTCGAAGCTGCGGTGGTTGTTTGAATTTCGACGGTCGCGTTGTGTTTTGCGTAATGTTTTAAGAGTAGGTAATATTTCAGACCATGGGGTAAAATTGTATTCGGAATAGGAAATATAAATGTCGGTCGAGACCATTTCCATACGGCGTCGTTGTATCGGGTTGTTTGAAATACAGGACGACCACAATTTTCTGAACGTTCTTTTATTCGAATCCATTCTGTATTTTGTGGATTTGCAGCAAAAACTATAGGAACAATAACAGTTGATAACATTAAAATATCGTCCATCTTTTATACTAATTTACTTTATATTATTTATATTATAATTCATGCAGATCACTGTTACTTGCGAATCGTATTGTATATATTCAGCATATATTCAGCAACAATTCGTCTATTCTAACGTTTCTACTCTTATTTGCATAATAAAAATGTTTAATAATTTTCTTCATTATACTAATAAAATTTTGCCCACAATATAGAACATTTAATATAATTTTGAATCACTGTTACTTGCGAATCGTATTGTATATTTTCAGCACAGACTTCAAACAATTCGTCTATTCTAACGTTTCTACTCTTATTTGCATGATAAAAATGTTTAATAATTTTCTTCGTATACTAATCAAATTTCGAACACGATTTAATATAATTTTAAGTTATCAATTTTCAAACATCGTCAAAACTATCATTCTTATTTACACAAGTATAACAAATAGACGTTCTTAAGCATTTTTTCCCCTGAAACTGAAAACTATAATAAAGCTTGAAACGTTATATTATTCAAATGAGGGTGTCTCAATTATTCAACTGAACGTCATTGAAATGTGGCCAGTTCCGGCACAGAAGCATTACAAAATCCAATACGGCATGGAATTTACCAATAAAGTGGGATGCAAACAGAAATTGTTTCGAGCCATTAACACAGTTGCGGTATCATCAAACAAAAATAATATCACGTTCACGACGTGAAGAGAAAGAAGTGATTGATTACAAAATAGTATATTATCTCTCGGAACGAAATAAATTGTTAAATTGACGGAGAGTTCGCGTAACCATAGAACGAAGAATAGTTTAACGCTTTGCACTCGAGTGGCGACTCTGCGGCGCCATTGAAATTGTTGTAACACGTACCAAAATTATT
This sequence comes from Augochlora pura, assembly GCF_028453695.1. Lineage (NCBI taxonomy): Eukaryota > Metazoa > Arthropoda > Insecta > Hymenoptera > Halictidae > Augochlora > Augochlora pura. The sequence continues at coordinate 20,242,165 of NC_135773.1, forward strand.
CTTACAAATATCACGAAAGGTTGGATTGAAAAATTTGTTGAACGTGTCATTGTTATATGAGTCGCGAGACTCAATTTCATATGTATGAATTTTGTAATATAAAATGGAAATAATAGAAGCCAGAAAAATGATTTCAGATTTCCAGTTAAGATCGCGTCGAGTGCAAAGGGTTAAAATACCTTACGCGACACAACGCATCGAGAAAAATTGAATTTCCGTTCCAAGGATACAATCGGACGAAATGGCGGGTCCCCTAGGCGAAACGCTCGTCCGTCGTTTCGGTTTGCATTATTTTCCGTTGTTAAATTATGACCGAACACAATTCAGGCCGACTAATATATTAATAGCGAGCTGGAACGCTTAGGGTTCTTGGGAAGTTGCTTCATTCCTCTCGCGGGATTTCTTGCGGAATTACACTGTTAACCAAACTTGAGGAGAGTCCGACGATACTTGGGAGTCGTAGGCTCCTTTAACAGCTTATTCCGCGATTTCCTCCCACAGGCAGTCCTCCGCAATTAGTGTACCCGCGGGAAATCAGCTGCTAATGCAGCGCCTTTAATGAATTTATTTCTCGCGCCGGCTTTTCTTTCGCCGGGCACCGTCTCGGCACGAAAGAAATGCGCGTAACTTGCTGTCTGTCGGCCTCCGCACCTTGGGAACCGGGCACAGAGATTTTAATTAACCTGTTGCGAATTATTGGTCTGAAGATTGAATTAACTACGGTCGGACCGCCGGGAACGCTGAATAAGTGAGCGACTCGGACATTTGTATTTTTGCTTTTTGCTTTTTGCTTTTTGAACGCGGTAGATGTGTAAAGTAAATCGTAATGTAAATCGTGTTTCAGCGGAGATTATGAAATTGAAACGAATATTTTTCAATTTTAGAAAGTTAATGTAGTTATTTACATTTCTATTATCTTTTCTATTGAAATTTCTACTCTATTAATTTCTTCTTCATTTTTATTCTATTCATTTCTTCTTCATTTCTTCTTCATTTCTACTCTATTCATTTCTTCTTTATTTTTATTCTATTCATTTCTTCTTCATTTCTACTCTATTAATCTCTTCTTCATTTTTATTCTATTCATTTCTTCTTCATTTCTTCTTCATTTCTACTCTATTCATTTCTTCTTTATTTTTATTCTATTCATTTCTTCTTCATTTCTACTCTATTCATTTCTTCTTCATTTCTATTCTATTGAAATCACAATGTTTAATTGATCATTAACACTACTGCCATCAAATCAGCCAAAATTATTGGCTACTGAATTTTTCTTTTAGTACTCGATATAGTAAACATTTTTCCACGAGAAACGTTTAATTAGATTTCTTTATTCAACTATATACCATACTAGAGATCGTACCAAGTATACATAAATTCAATTTTATAGTCATAAAACGATGTGTATACAATATTAGTCGCGTTTAAGACTGTAATTTTCATTCATACTTCCCCAAATTTATTACAAATTAATCTGTCAATTAACAATAGAAAAGAAAATTTTCTCATGTTGTTTTAACATAACTCGCTGGCAGTACATTTCAATCTTCACATGTTTCATTGACACTAAATTGATGGATCTCTAAAAGCACCTGTTTGATTCTTCTTTGCACAGTGTCAACAATTTATTCGGATCTTTAACGATTTTTACTGTAATTTTTGTCCCATAAATTTATTAAATGAATTCCTCATAACTGTATCTTTGCAATCTCAACAATCATAAATTAAAGAATTTAAAAAACCCACCATTTTAACGAGCCACGTAAATCCATTGTTAATTAAGGTATGCAGAAAATTACCGTATGTCCACGTGCATGCATTAAAACGTGTATCAATGTTTCCCGCGCGTTTACCAAACAAGTTCCACCCGAGTGAAATTAATCGCAAACCGTTCGGCGCATCGATATAATTTCCCGTTTCGCGCATTTATCCAGCAGATTTCTAAAAATTCACGAAGCTATTGTTCCGCGACGAGCAATTATTCAGCGATTCGCCATTGAATGGGTGTAATATTCGCCGCGATTTATCGGAATTCCCGCGATATTTCGTTTCCGGCGATATTCGAATGCCTGCCCGAAATGTTTCTGTCAGCCTGCCCCCTCGGTTATATAGCGAACCGAGTTCGCTAGCCAATGCCGGTAACAAATAGGCGAACTGTATTAAGTTTTAATTGCGTTACGAGCTCGCCGAGTTAATTCGGAGAATTAACTTTGCGCGTGGCAGGAAGTTTCTTTAAAAAAAATCAAAGAACTGAAAACGATCGAGAGAAACAAAGGGCGACGAGGATATTCTTGGAATTCAACGTTCTTGTGTTCTCGAACTTCTCGAAGAAAAGAGAAGAGATCTGTTCATCGAGACGTTCATTGTCATTTATTAACTTAGTTCGCGACCGTAATTATGCGTTTTCATTAAGTCTGGAAACGATATCTATGAATAAACAGCGGGTTTTGCTGCATTTACGGGAAAATGAATGAAGCTGCGATAGAAAAGCCTTTCGTGGTTGAAGCTAAAATTTTAATTTTGCGAGGGGATTGTTTAAAGATGCTGCGGCACAAATATTTATACCGGCGGGTGTTCCTATTAGAGATAGAAAAACGCGCGAGAATTCAAACAACGATGTGAAATTGCGGAGCAGCAACGCAATGGCAGAATATAAAAATCTCATTACCATATTATGAACTGTTGTGCAAAGTAAAAATTATCTTCGACAATAGCAAGAGATATAAACTGCATAATCCACATTTTTTAATTCTCTAAATGTGTCTACCACTTTAAATTACAACTATCCAATTCTGCCATAAATGCTCAAAATTCGCAGTTTACTCGTTACTCTATTTTTAATTTGTTAACACTGTCAAACGAAATAGTACATTTCTATTTAACCTTATTTTTATTCAATCTTATTTTCTCCAATCGATACCGGTAACTTTTACATTGCGTAAAAATTCGCAGACAAATCATCGAAATTATTTTACTCCGGACACCCGACACTGCGACGACAATTCGCTGAAATATATATTTATCGTTTGTAAGATGAATACGGTGTGAAATTTTCGCGCGAACGACAAAGTAGGTCGGAAGGTACGATGCTTTCCGGGAGCGACCGCAAAATTCACAGACTAAATAATTTATCTTCCGCGAGAGTATGATCGATCAGCGGTATTGCATCGCGCGCGGTCCGTTCGGAGAAGCGGCGGGTCATCAAATTTATTGAGTACACGGCGTTTATTCCCGGTATCTGGCGTCATCGGGCGTTTCTTTTTTCCACGCTCGAGAGCAAAATATTTCTATTCCGGCGGCGCGAGTTACACAGGCCTCGGCGGCCCCCGATTCACTAGCTATTCCACGCGGCGACAAGAGCGGCGGGGTTCGATAGAAAATGCCTTCGCCGCGTGAGAAACGAATTAGCGGCGAGATTCGGATCGGAGCCGCGGGTGCTGCGTTTCGCTCGACTGATTGCGTGCCTTTGTTCGGTCTGTCCGCGTTCCGACGCGTCGCGACGCCGGGAAGAAAGCCTTCCGCACGGATAAACGCGGCCGTGTTTATCGACCATCGGCATTAGTTTTCTGAGATACCAATGTCTACGGGCTGTTCTAAACACCGGACCATCTCATCGGGGAAAACCAATTGTTGGGTTACGTCACGGCGTCGTCGGTAATAGCGACCGAATTGTGACGTTATATGTGTGAACTGTATTAAATGGAGGACCGAAATTTAGTGGCGGAAAAAAACTGATACATTTAGCCTCGTACTATTTACACCTGTCCTTTGGAGGTATGATATTGGAATATTACGTATTACCCACAATACGATATTTGAGCATGGACAAAAACAAATCAATGTTCTTAGAAGCGATGGAAATTAAGATAGGAAAATATACACCTCGTATAAGTGCTTGGCCTTGTGAGGCACAAGCATAACAGTTTCGAATTACGAGGGGACCCGAGTTTTCTTTTCGGGGTTCCGGAAAGGCCACGGTCAGTTGTGGAAAAGCATCTGCATAGAAAAGAGCTTCCTCACGCACCGTTAAATAAACTTTCTTTTATTTAAAACTACACCTTAGTTTAAATGTATTTAAACACCCATTTCCAATATATGAGGTCCTCGAATTCTATTCCAACTCTGACGTTCGAAAAAATGTCTCTCGAGGTAAACTGCTACCCCTTTCACGCATTTCTAATACTCGCCGATTGGTTTTCCATGATTTTGGCAATAACCAATCGGCGAGTCTGTTTCAAGAAGGCACCCTTCCTTTGCGCCTTGGCGCGTCCTTTTGGAAAGTTGCTGATGTATATGGAAGGCTGGGGCGACAGCGATATTTTAACACGTTAAGCGCCACGCGCCGGTCCCTAGGAACCGACGCTCTAGACTTTTCGGTCCAAATTGACCAAACAAAAACCGATATCGCATAATTTAAATGCTCAGTCTCACAAGTACGCAAGGACCGACACATTCGTCGCGATAGAAGAATGAAAAATCTAATGTCGGTCCGTAGGGACCGACGCGGCCCGAACGGAAAATCTAGGGACCGGAGCGTGGCGCTTAACGTGTTAACGACCACCGTTGTAAACTAACATGGGACTTACCCTTTGGCACTTTCCTTTTTTTTTATGATACGTCTTGGCTATCGAGGCCGAGCGAAGCGAAATCCTAAAGTTAAGCAATAAAATATGCTTTCTCTCGACAGGAAAATTATTTTAAATCTAAATTGCATGCCAGATGTTAGCGAAAAATCTTAAACTCAAAAATAGCCGGCTAGGCAAGTCCGTGTCATAAAGAATATTAGTGCTGGCCACTAACACCGATCATTTTGATTCCTGATTAATCCTCGTCGATCGAAAGTATTCCGATCGCTTGCAGGCAGATGTCGAATCACTTACTCGTCGATTGATGTTTCGGGGAAACATCGAGCTCTCGAGATGAATGCGCAGGAATTCGGATTAAATGAAAATTCAATTGCTGCGTTGGAAGCTGTGTTCAAAGGTCAATTATTTTTTTTTTTTTTTAGTAAAACGTTCCTTGTTTATTTGAATTGATAAAAGGGTCGTGGAGCGAGTTACTGTGGATTAATCAATTGCTGTGCCTTTGATTTGTTTCAAAACTGTAAATAACATAATTTCTTCTGAAAACATGTATCAAAAGCGCGAAATGAAACTTATGCAAAGCGAGCAAAAAACTGCTCGTAAAATTGAAAAGAGAGGAAAAAAAAGAAATATATTACAAAATCACGTTCTAAACAAATAAAAATTCTTCTCTCATAAATAATTAATTAAATGTGTCTGTCAATAAATGCATTTTATGCCCCGTTATAGTATATAACCTATACTATACTATACCATACTGTGCTATACTATACTATCTATACTATAATCTAAAATAAAAGTCATTATGTATAATTAATTGTAAACTAATAAACTGGCTGATAAACTCGCAGTTAACGCGATCACGCTGAAATAGATAGAATCATAAGAACAATAAAAATCCGTAGGTGGCGCGAATCGATTAAATTGTAGAATGTCGATTCGAAGCGACGAAAAATGGTTGGAAAAATGGTATTTTTCCGCGAGAATAGTTTTCAACCGATTCGTTCTGAATGGAGAAGCATTCCCGTGTATAACGATCGCAACAGTTTTTGTGCCTAAAGCTACGTCCTCGCTTCCGTCGCCACACGTTCTGAAATCATTGCCAACGAACTTAAAGGAACATTTTGCCAGCGCGTAGACTTTTTATCTATTGAAAAGAAGATTACTACTTTGCAGCTACAGCGTTATGCTAATCAAAAGAAAATCTCGGCATTGTAATCTTCGATTTGTTTGTTCTACTTATATTTTACATATATACATATATAGATTATGTCAGAGATCGTATATTAACGACAAAAGTGCTGATAGATCTTGTTCTGCATTTTTGCGTTCAAGAAATAGGTTTCTATCAGAATTTATTACTGTTTTATTTATTTATCTTTAAAGTTAGTGATACATCTGTTATAAGAACTAGTTTAAAATTATTGGTGCAAAAATAATAGAATATTATCTATTATATGGAAATTGGGTTTTCTATAAATGAGTAATGTAAACATTGGACAAACAAAAAGTGTTTGTATCTCGAAATTAAAAAATTTCCCGACCTATCTTCCTATGAAATTCTCTTATCTTTAAGGGTTGCAGAACACAATACCGAAGTTTGATTACTTATTTTGTAGATAGTCTGTTTACAAACTGCCCCAAAATAAATAAAAAGTGAATAAAAGCAATAAAGAAAATTCTTTTAAACATACGTCATACTCCAGCATTGTGCTAGATGATTTATGCTTATCACTTTTGTCTGTTCTTACTCAGAAAAAAGTAGCAACTTGTCCCAAGTCCCAGAACCACCCTTTTTATTCTTTATCCACGAACCTTACAACCGATTACGCGCAAATATTGGTCAAGAAGCCGCGACATTTTCAGAAAACAAGGATCACGAACAAGAAAATCGTTCTCGGTTACGCGAACGCGGGCACAGCCGAAGAATCTCGCACAGTTTTGTTGGTGCCGAGCGCATCATCGATCGCGAATGAAAACACGCGCGCCGTAAATTCGTCCGGCGGCAAAACGATTCGAATATCTCATCGCGGCTGCAATTTCGCATTCCTTCGAGCCTTATAACAGGGAGCGAAACGCGAGAATAGTAAATATCCCGACGAGTGACTCGATTTACGACGCGACGGGAGCCGCCGTCAGGCTCGAACGATGATCCAGGAATCGATCTTGCCGAAAAACGATTTACGGGGACGCGGGCAGATGCCGATGAAAAATATCGTTTCCCGCAAAACCGCGTTCCCCACCCGCTGACTATTAATAACAACCGGAAGCGTTTTCGAACGGGCCGGCGGCTCTCCTTTTTTCCACCGCCCTCCTCACCGCGAAATATTTTCGCCGCGGAATCGATACCGGGCCGAGCCTACCACGCAGCATCCTGCCGGAAGTCCGTCGAGAGCTGTTCGCATTCGAATTATGTGTTCGCCGAATTTGATATTCGCGTAACGCGCGCGAACGCATACACTCCCAAAGAAAAAGATAGCAAACGCGTGCTATCTTGAATTTCCCGCGTTGTAATTATGGTACAGGAAATGTGTGCCAATGATACAGAAAGACTATCTTCTACTAATATATAAACATGACTTTTATTGACTTTTCTTCAACGAATTCTCATCGTAAAAATAAAAATACGCAAATGAATACAGACAAAATGATAGCACATCTGAAAAATATTCCATATTATATAAATTTTTTTCTTTGGGAGTGTATGCTGGTTTCTTCTTGTAAGAGAACGGGTGGATAGTGCACCGAGGAATCGAACATGAAATTTCGCTCGCAAGTAATTCGACGACGGCGACACGTAGCCGGGCCACGAATTTTATAGTTACGGGGGAAGCATGTTGCGGCGATAGTAATCGGAGAATGCCGAAACTTCTTTTATTCCTATAGCTTTATTAATCTTTAACCCTTATCGGACGTCGGATAGTCCGACCCCTAAGTATAATGTCACGTAGGAGGTAACACATGTCCGATAAGGGGTGATGTTGACATCCATCGATGATCGATGAGCACGTTTTTAACCGTCTATGACCCGAATTTTTTGCATGCCCGTAGAAAAATTGATGTATCACGAAACCAGAAAATGGCAACCTTCAGTTATACAGGGACCGCTATCTCTAAATATAAATATGGAATTTTTCGGAAAAGTTGCATTCACTCTGAAATACTAAATAATAGTAAAACATCCGATGCGAAATATTCCGTCAAAAATGTCTCCAAAATTCTATATGTTTGTCATCTTTTCTGAGTTTCGTATAAATACGAATTCTTTGAATATTGATGTCATTCTACCGTGTTTAACATTTTTACTGTATTTAATATTTTTACTATATTTAATATTTTCACCGTATTTAATATCTTTACCGTATTTAATATTTCTACCGTGTTTTCCATTTATTTATTCCCCTATTTATCCATTCAAGAGAAAGAAGTTTTACCAATTGCACAAGCAGTCGTTAAATAACCAATTACAGGTCGATCCCACGTCTGCAAGAACTTCCCGGGTCCGCGACTGCTTCACAGGCAACGATCAATGTCATTTCCGTGTGCGCGCTGAAAAGGATCCCAGGCAATCAGAGAATCGTTCCCGAGAGTTGGGAAAAGCGTTTCCCATTCATCTTGGTTGCATCACATAATCGCGACCGGTTGCCCGCCGCAGGACAGACGTTGCGCAATCGGTTTCGTTCCTTTCGGTTTATAGAGTCGCACGTTCGAACGCTTTTTTCCCTCTCGTACGTGATGCTGCCGCCGGTGTAGCTTCTCATTGAAGAAGCCAGGATGAAATACCGACCACTCTCGTTTCACTGCTTTCAGCGATATACATATATATACCCGTGTGGATCCTGGATCAGAGGCTGGGCTAGATTGCTCGGCCATGATAAGACGTTATTACCGAAATTGCTGTAATATTGCGATGCACCTCTCTGCCACTTTTTAATGTTGCTGCGCGGAACCCTTGGACGGAATAATTTGGAATCGTCTGCTTGTAGAGGAATAACCTGTTGTATTGCCTATTTCGATGAGAGGAGGATGTGAAGTCTTTCCAATCGATTGGTGATGAATGAGACACAAGTCAAAACTATTCTATCACTTTCGAAAATAAACTGACACATTATATAAAATTTGTTTATACTTAACACTCGGTTTACGAACGCGACAGGTACCCATTTTTTAATTTACGATTATTGAAATTATAAAGATAGATTTATGAGGAATTTATTTGAAAAAAGGCCTAGCTGATTAAGATCGTCAAAACTGTCCTTTAGATGTCTTTCAATGACTCTTATAGCGTTTAATATAAGGCCAAGGAAGACTTGTTTGTATAAAATTTCAACCGTGTAATTTTTCCGCGAGGATAGTTACAAGGTACTTTGTAATGACTTCCTAAAATTTAGAAAAAATGTGGTTTACTTTTAACATCAAGCGGCATATTATAGATTACATTCTAATTTCTCGGTTGCAAGCTGTGATTATAAAAAATGGGAAACAAAACAAAATTCGAAAAATCAAAGATACCACACATGTAAAACAGTCTCTTTTACATCCACTCTTATAAAACAGTAAAAATTCATAAATGCACGTTTCTCTTGTTCCAGACACACAATTCGCAAAAAAAAGCGCCCGCCGAATTTTATTAACTCGTAAAAGAGAGATGTAAATTTTGTAAAGCATAATCATCGGGCAGTTAAAAGCGCGTAGACTAAACCTGCGGAATTACATGGCGAGAATTAAACCCGGCGGTACGAATTTGGATCGCGCGCGGGTACACAAGCTTGACTTTAAGTCGGCGCGGGGGCGTGTTTCCCTTCAAAGAGCAATAAAACGGCAACGAAAAAAAATTGTGCACTAAATTTGTTGAAGTCACCGTGAAGGAGGAACGTCAGTGGTCAAAAAACCACGGTAATTTGAGTTGTGAAACAACATTTTTCGAACTAAGTAGAAATGTTGGAACCTGATAAAAAAAGCTATTCCGACTTTTCTATTTATTCTCTTTACTATGAAAACATATTTACAAAAACAGTTCAAGAGCCACGGCTCGCGATACTTTAAGCATCGATCATTTTTCAACCGAGATTCAGTGGTTCTTTAATTTTTAGTTTCATATCGGAGATCCTTTTAACGCTTCTTACGTTTAATTAAGGAGGGCGAACTTTATTTCAGTATTGGCAATATGTCAGCGGGAAATAATTTTTACGGATATTGACATTGATAAAGTGACCACGTGGCGATATATAATTGAGTCAAAAGACGATAAAATGGCACACGCACGAAAGGCGTATTTCAAGATAAAATTAATCCACGAATAACAAGATTTAAATCGAATTATGACGGATGTTTCCATAACTTTGTAAATAAAAACTTTTGACGTAATATTAAATAAATTTATTGTTCAAAATCAATAGTACGAGTTGCAACAAACTAATATTTGCGATTTCATAATATACTTGCATTCCATCGAAATGAAATGGTCAGGTAAATGTTGAAACAGGGAAAACTTAATGATCTGCGTGTTGGAATACACACGCTCGTCTCGTTATAATGAAAATAAAAACGCGAAAAATACAAGAACTGTTTCACGCGAAAAATACAAGAACTGTTTCACGCCACAACAGAATCTGCAGTTTTCAATCCATCATCCGTTTTCACGATTTTACCCTTTGTATTGTTATAATTGGACTACGAGTCTCTGCATTTATGCTTTGTGTTTTGTGAAACCCAAAAATTACGATATTTATATTATATCTACGGTATATTTATATTATATTTATATGATATTATGTTTATATTATATTTATATGATATTATGTTTATATTATATTTATATTGTATATTTATATTATATTTATATTGTATATTTATACTATATTTATATTGTATATTTATATTACATTTATATTCTATATTTAAATTATATTTATATTATTTTTATATTATATTCATAGTATATTTATACACAGTTTTATTGTGCAAAATGTTACTATTATTTTGGCTAACAATCAGTTTAAATGAATGCATCTCCTAATGAACGATGTGAGATCTGCCCTCAATGGAATGTAACAGAAATTAGATGCAGAAATATAAACTGCATAAAAATACAAAGTATTATTTTTACAAATGAAAATGTTCTTCTCGCTTTAAGCACTGGCTGAAACGTGAAGAATCCACGCCAGTTGTTCGAGCGGATGCAGTTTTCTAATCCCTCGGACGTAACCAGACCTTCATCTGGTCTCGCGCTCGTTGTAAATACAGTTATATACACCCTCGTAACACATCCGTCAAGGCATCGCTCGTGAAATTTAAGCAAAGAATATTCCGGTGTCGTTTTCATTAAAAGAAATGTATGCTCTCGCCCGAGAAAATGAACAGATTTCTTCCTGCGCGACGAGCTCGCGCGACGTCCGCCATTCTCCGGTTTCTCTCGCCCGGCTAAATGAAAGTTTATTAAACGAAGGAAAAAAAAAGGTAGATCTCTGTCTGAATGGGAGCGCCGAAATGCAACGAGCAACATCGTCATTCGTGGGCGTCGCTCGCTCCTCGATCTGAAAACTTCGAATAACGCTCAGGGATTTTTGCAATATTTTTATTACTCATTAGACTGCTCTCATTGTTAATACTTGTCAAGTTAATGAAATTTCACTGAGTTTTATCTTAACTTTATCTAATAATTATAGTACGGTTATGACAGCCGCGGTTATGCAGTTACGAGCAGAGTGAATAGTTATTTTCAATTCATTGGCAATGTTATTAACGATGCTGAATTTTAATTTGACTCTTATTTGTAATAATCAGACCTGAGTAAAAATATTTTAACCAAGAAATACTAAATTACTATTTTAAAAATGCTTCATTTGGAATAGTAATTTATTTCTGTGTTAAATAAAATATTAGACGAAATACTTAATTGATTTCATAAATATAAAATAAGTATTTAAAATATATATTTTATAATATGAACCTAATATGAATTTTTAGTACATCATAAGAAAAACTAGTTCATTTATTAAATTTCTTTACTTCACCATAAATATTAATTTTCAAATATTCAAATATTCTCCAAATATTTTTATCCAGATCTGGTTAAAATCCAAATACAGAATTTTTATTTTCCATGCAGACGCGCAAAAATGATCGAACTTTCTATTCGATTTAACACAAATAAAATGATTGTCAACCGAAATATTAAAGCCTCGAGACCGAAATTTTTGGAAGCAGTGTCGCGAAATAAATTGTTTCGGAAATCAATGGTTTTGCAAGAGAATTTCTTTGTTGCCTAGAATATCGATTTATTCTGCAAGCTGACTTTCCGAACGCAGGATATGGAAAAGCATTGGAAAATACGATTGTGCAAATAGAATCCGTGCATTCCTCGATTACGTACAGTTTTCTGCAATTATTGTTCGAGGATATTTTTGGATGAAATGTAGACTGTCGGATGTTTGAATGCACATTCGACGGGTTGAAAATTTCGTGAGAGAAAAATACTGGATAGCGCAACACGAGTGGAATGTCTTAACGAAATGAACGGTCGAAAAAGTCGAGTGGGGCTTGGTGCACGATAAAATTGAGTTTCGAGTGCTAGGTTACATCATGGCGGCTGCGCCGCGTGCATATCCGATACAATTTTATACTCGACTCTCTCGACCAAGAGGTTCAACGCATTCGACGCAGCGATAAATCGTGAGAAAAAGTTGTCTGACGTGAACAATTAATGAGGCCTGCTTAATGTTATCGTAACACGGCGAGCGATTTTCCGATATTAATTTTCGGGGAAATTATTAAGTTTGTTCGTTAACTTTTTACCGCATAGAATAACGCGTGTTTCGTATATAAGCAGTATTCTTTTTGTGTAAATATATGATACTGACCGGAAATTATGATATTAGTGCGAAACAGTTCTTTAGATCTAAGAAATCTAAAAAGAAGGAAAAGAAATCTCAAATCTAAAATATTATTTATTTGAGATGATTCTGTGATCAGATACACGACAAAACAAAATCTTGAAATTAAAAAAGAAATAACTTGGCATTAATTAAAATATCAGAAAACAGCTTTTAATAATGCTTTTACATTCTAACAAGTCTACTAGAAATATGTAATCTAGTTTCAAGCATTTTTCAACGCATATGGTGGAAAGAAGATGACAAAATGATGACAAAGAGTTCACTTTCCAGACCACTTAGCAATTTAACACGATTTTCCAACATTTCAGATGATCTGGTGAAGAAATGTTTCCTATAAAAGCTTTTTCACAACTTTTAATATAAAAGAGTTAAAAATAAAATATTTATAAAAAAATGGAGGTCACATCGGTCTTCGAAATGTTAATATATTTTCAATTTCAAAATATTCTAGCTGGAGTCGACAAATCAATGAAATCAATGAAGTAATATACTGTAACATTAATTTTTAAAATAACGCTAAAATAATTTAAAATTCCAAATAATTTTCTTTTCAATGATTTTTCTTACACAATATTCTATAAAAATAAATTTCCCCGAAACATGTAAAAAAGATATTAAGCTTTCTAAACTACTATCGATACATTAAACTACAATTCTCGGCCCCATTATATGAAACGTCCTGTATAGAAAATCCTTTACACATTCCTATAGCTGAATGATCCGTTTACGAGCCTAACAACGACAAATGTGTACAACAAAGGAAAGAAAAGTTCCGAGTAAACTTCTTGGGTTCGTTTTTCATCCGCCGAATCCCGTCGGAGAAACGGTGAACATTTAAGAGCTTCATTCTTCGTCCGTACAGTATTCTTCCCCATAGTTCTGAACATCAATGTTCGTCCATTATTAATTGCGTAACTTCGAAACAGGTCCGAGAACAATATAATGTTATTACGTCGCATGGGACTTAAGACTTCGTTGTTGACAATTCGTCTAATGCAATGGAGTCCCGCCTAAGTGGATTGTCTGGCCATTAATGGTTATTTCTACTTCTTTTCTGCCGTATTGTGCAGCAGCAGCTCGGGAGAATAAATATATTGTGACTTCGAACTAACACCACTTTCTTAAATAGCGAAGCGTTACGGAAGAAAAGACCGCGACGAGGAAGCTGCTTCCTTTGTTTGTTGTCAATTGTCGATGCAGCTGGAAGCGCGTTAATCAGTCAAATCTTTTGCAAAAAAACATTGATCAAATGATCGTAAAATAAATACGATTCATATTTAACAAGTCTGTACAAAATTCATATATAGCAGCTGCTCGATTTCTTTAACAATTCTTGCAAATTTCTTTTAACATTCAACATCCAACGAAGATATTGTAAATTATATAGGTGAAGTTTTAATCCAACAATATGTATTATAAATAGGTAACAGCTTTTATATATTCGTGTATTATGCAAAAATGTGTAAATCAAATGCAAAACAACAAAATCAATTAAATCTAAGATAGCGTTGTATTATTCCGAATTCGTTGCAATTATTAAAAAGGAAAATAAATTTAATTCTATATAAAATTCCGCAGTATAATTACAACGAATGTGAACAATTATATATCGTTTAACATACATGTATATTAATAAATTGTCTCGTATACACGTATAATAATAGATTGACTAATGTAAATGTAAAATAAAATGTTCAGCTATCAGGTAGTAACGTTAAAGATTGTCTAATATACATGTGTAATAAAAAGTTGTGCAATATATACGTATAATTATATGGTATGATAATATATTATATATAATATAATTATATACGTATAATAAATATATCTATAATAATAAATTTTTATTTTAGTAAATAGAACTGTCACAGTGTCTTGCAGTCGATTCTACCATAAAGAAAATGTATTATAAATCTGAGCATCTGCGATTCGATGAAATTGGTAGCGAAGTTAGTCGATTCGGTCTGCGGACAGCTCATTTAGCGAGCAACGACTCGACAGCGACCGTGAAAAAGTCGCAGCCGCGGTGTGTCCCCCCCCCCCCCCCCCCCCCCCCCCCCCGGACAAAAGAGAATTCCCAAGGAGGAAAACAGCGTTTGTAAGCAATAATCAAAGGTGTCGATTTCACCGAGCGGAAAGTGCGGGGGATCGATTGGTGTCCAAGCGTCTCGGGGGAGTCGAGAAAGAGAAAGATATAGAAAGAGGAGGGGGCGGGGGTAGAGAGAGAGAGAGAGAGAGAGAACGATAGAGAGAACGAGAGAGAGAGAGAAAGAGAGAGTATCGACCGCGTGTTCAAGGGGAACGTGTAACGGCAGAAGCCGTCAACCGTCGAGTCGCGCGATATCGTCGACTTTGTGCCTCGTTAAAATTGCATTAGCACCAACAGTACCGTGCGAAACGTCGACGACTCGCCTTCGGAAAATACTCGGCGGAAAATCTTCGGCGCGATCGCACGGTTGCCACCTGCGACAAAACGGGCTCGCATAAATAAGCGCTCGTTCCACCCCTTCCTCCCCCCCCCCCCCCCTTTTGCACCGTGATATTTTTTAAAGGCGACCCACCCCCGACCTGTCGCGCTGTCCGGATAATCCCTTTGAACGGGCGTTTTTTTTTTCCTTTCTGCGCCAAATTGATTGCTCCGGATGAAATATGGACAGTGTACACGATGCTATTCTCGTAGAGCCGACGCCGCGGCCAGACCAAAGCTGCATCTTTACGGCGAAGCTGTTGTGCCCGACTCTTGGTGCCCTCCTAAGAAACAGTTGCCGAGGGTCTATGGACACGCTATAGACGGTGTGAATGCACTTTTGAAAAATTCAGTGACGGACCGGCCCGGCGGTGATTCAGCCGCAAATAGGGTTCGTGCGTTTACCCGCCGGCTTTAGAACTTTGATTCTTGTTTCGCTTCGCATTTTCTATGCGTTCGTGCAAATTACTGCGTTAGGTTGCCGTGCAAATGAAGAACATCAATATAGATTCGCGACGTTCGCGAATGTGTAAAATATGATAAATGAAGGTTTCCGCAGACTGGAGTGAGGTGGGGTGATTGCAGATTGGTTTTTGTGAAATTGATTGTGAAACGCGGGTATTTTCAATTTACAGCACAAACTATTATTACAGCCTGTCCAGAGAGTGTTATCAAACTATTATTGTATTTTTCTTTCAAATTTATATAATCAAAATGAATTCAAATTTATATAATGTAAAATACTTTTCTTCGAAACACAGCAAGAGCATAGAAATGATTATTATGTAAACTATCTGCATGTATTGTATCTATCATATATATCTGTATGTAATTCGACTTATAGTGCAAGAGGATAATCATTTATAAAAGAGTTTATAATAATGAATATTAAGACACGTTGAGAGTTAAGAGAAGCAGTAAAATGTTTAATACTTAAATATAACACTCGATACTATAATCGGTTGCATATTAAATATAACATTATATTTTACGAAGATATATGAATCTCCCTAAACTGTTACTTCTAAATAAATAACGTTAATAGATATTTTCAGCATTCGACTCGGGTAGAAATCAACCCCGCGAGACCACTTACATAAATCTAACAGCAATGATCTAAACAGCAAAAATCATTGAAGCTTAAATATCACATGAAATACTAACAGCAAAATATTGAACAATTTCTACGACTTTTTCTTCAGAAACATAACAAACTTCCTTTACATGAAAACGTAGAAATAAATGAAAGCAAAATTATATCACGAATGTTGTTCGTCATCGGGAAATTGCCAAGATTAACCCGCAGAATTTCTTCCTGTCTAGACAGGAAAAAACGCAACAGCTTCCTTAGAAATATAGAGAGAAAAAGAGAAAAAGAGAAAGAGAGAAAGCGAGGCAAGGGAAATCATCCCCACATACATCGAATTAGAGCATTTGATCACTGCCGGAACCGCTCGCCGGATATTCTGTTTCATCGGGAGTAGGGGATCGCGCGCGGGACAAGATCCTCGATCGTGAAAGAAACATTTTTGCGGCTGCGAAATCTTCGCCGAATATTACCGCAAGCCGAGAGACATATTGGTGGCTCGCGCTCAAAGGAGTATCATCGATCACGGATAAATTATTTCAGTGAGGTGGCGAACGCGTCGCGCAAGATGCACGAGAATCCTTCTGCGAGACGCTGGAAAGTGCATTAATACGATCAAACATTTCCGATGTTCGAGCAGTCCGATGCAAAATGTAAATCACGACAAACTTCGGAGTAGAAAACTTTGGAATTAGTTATTTTCAAGTTCAATAAAAGTCACTCTTGGTTATCACTTCTATCACTTCTATGTGATATGGTTATTATTTCTGTCACTTCTAAATTTTATTTATTATTATTAGACTGTAATGTAAGATTAGACTTAATTACTATTCTCTTAATTAAATAGCGTGTTCCCAATTTCGAAACAAACCTATAAAATTCATAGGTTAATCATGGATATTTACTTCATGAAAATCGAAAATTAAACACTAGTGACATAATCATCGTTTTTAGCTTTTATTTAGGATAGTAATCATTTTGCAATATTTCGCTGTAATTATATCGTAAGAATATAAAACAAAGGTTTTAAAACAGTAAATCACAATAAACGCATCGATATATTTCTGTCACTTCTAAATTTTATTTATAATTACTAGATCGTAATGTAAGACTAGATTTAATTACTGTACTGTAGATTTGTGTGCAAAATAAATACTATCAATTTCTATTAATTTCCAGATACAGAAGCTACGTAGACATTTATTTCTTTTTTCTAATCCTTTTAATGAGTTGGTAAGAATACTACATAATTTTTATATTGTTCAAATATCCGCGGTCTATTAATTACAATTTCTTTGTCGTTAATAAATCCTTACAGAAATAGGAAAATTATAAATTAGATTCGTTTGAAATTTTGTCGTGATTTACAAATTATAGATCTCACAATACTGAAATACTTCTATTAACAAAATTACTTCGTACTTCCAAAAATAACAGAGATATCCAGGTGCTGCTTCTTACTAGACAACTCTGTACACCTTTCAAGCAGTCAAGGGTTTAAAATTACTCGAAGTTTTTACAACTCAGTAACAATTATTTGAGAAGACAATAGAAAGCTATTTGAAGAGCTGGCCAGTGAAGAGACCTCTCGACACTACATTTTCATTTTGCACGACAATAACCAGCTTCCATAAGTCTTCATTCTCTAGACGATGCCGAGGCCCTAGATACGCCACCTCATTCACAATTTCGTTCCGATACAATTTACCCTCGTCAGAGTAACATCGCAGTTGTTGTTTCCCTACATTATGCATGCTACCTTCGATCCGCGCTTCGAGCAATTTGAATTTTTCGTGGGAAACTGCGTCGGCGGCATTTGGAGATTTCATCAGTATATGAATGCTCGTGCATCGTATCAAATTGACCATAACGAATCCCTCGGTCGATGAAACAATGCTGCAGAAGCAGTTTCAACAGCTGAAAGCTCAAAGTGCAATATTTATTATTAATTCCCGAATAAGTGAGCCAATACTTTTTTAATAACGTTTCCACGACCGCGGCTTTTTGGCCATCTTCGTTGTTAAAATTGTATAGTAAAAGCAACGTATCTCGTTCATAAACTATTAAAACAATTTAATGTGTGTAAATTACGGATGACTGGTTATTTCAACATCTTGACTACTAAATGTGTTATAATTTCAAAAATTCCATTTTATGCATTCATTGAGTTCTAGAATAGGAAATTTATCAGAAAAATAAATTACGAAAAGAAATTCATAGGCTCAGAAAAATTAAGAAAGCAAAGAAACGCTACGAATAAAGATAATTGAATGAAAACCTCAAGTAAAAGTGTGTTACATTTCGTTCGTCTAAAAATCAAAATTCTTTTATAACCGATATTTCGTTAATTTGCATTTATAAAAATTCTCAGGTGCTAGACCTTTATCAAATATCTCCAAGTTATTTCCATAACAATTCCACAGGCATATTTCGTTGAACGAAGCGTACGAGATCGAACAGAAATTTGTCCACCTCGTAGCGTTGAGCGACAATACGAAAGTGAGGACAAGTGGCATACGACATTCTTCCATTCTATCGATCTACCAACGCGCGTAAAACGAATTGGACAATTTTCGTGAGAAGTACGAGATCGTAAACGTCGAATATATATGCATATAACGATCGCGAAGTGCGCACGGTAGGCAGCTCGAAATAAAAGCCGTTCGATCCGTGACGACGCAGATTTTCTACGAGGAAAGCGAGAGCGTGAGAAACGATGAATTAATTAACCTTTCGGTCGGCAGGATAAGTCGACCTCATTAGAATTCACGGGCCATCCGAGGAGTCGGCTGTTCAAGCCGGCGGCAAAAAAATAGCACCGTACACATCCGTGCCGAACAAGGGAGCAAGCGATTCAGCGATGCGCAGGGGAGGAAGAAGATCCGTCCGGTAAGTCCGATCTAGAGCACTGCAAACTCCGCGTCCGTCACATTTCCGGGGATAATCCGGATCGCAGAAATCCGCCGCTTCAAATTCGAGCATTCGACGACGGTCGAGTGCCGCGATCGAATTCGACAAAAGTGCCTTAAAGAAGGCCAATGACAAACGTGCCGCGAATCCCGGGAAATTCACAAGTGACACCGTGTCTTCGACGCGACACAGTTTGCGTTTGTTTGACCAGTCGTCGCCGATGGCAACATCTTCAATGTGGTCGCGCTGAAGTTTGTCTTTAACGAAGACATTCGTGGAACGTTTTACCATCGACATGTACGACAGAATGACGAGCTTTTCACAGAAGCGACGCGATATATTTCCGAATTAACCCTTTGCACTCGAAGCCATTTGAACTAGAAATCTGAAATAATTTCCCTGACTTCTAGTATTTCCATTTTATATAAGAAAATTTATTCTATGCATATGGAATTGTGTCTCGTGACTCAAATAACAATTACGCTTTCAACAATTTTTCAAATCTAAGCTTCATCGATATCTGTAAAAATAATTTTCGTGTTAGAAAAATTTCAATGGCGCCGCAAAGTCGGCACCCGAGTGCAAAGGAGTTAGGCTTCTTCAATATGACCTAAATGATGCAACATCGCGAAAAAGAAAACAATGCGATAGTTATCGAAAGACATATTCCAACAATATTCATAACTCAGAGTAAAATATCGACTATGATATTCCGTCGAAAAATTTCCCTCGTTTCTGTACACTTTTCAAATATACGCGTTTAAAGGATCAAATGGTATTGACTTACGTTTTCGGTGAACAATATTACAATGCAATTACATAATAAACGTGGTTCCTCTTTAGGAAATCGCCGCGAAGATTAACCTGTAGAATTCTTTCCGTGCTGCGAGAGGAAAAAGGCAATAGTGTCCTCGAAAATACAGAGAGGAAGTTATGAGAGAAGCAAGGGAAATCACCCACATAGATCAAAGTACATTCGGCCACTGCCGGATATTTTGTTTCATCGGGAGAAGGAGATCACGCGCGAGACAAGATCCACGATCGTGAAAGTAACATTTTTGCGGCTGCGAATCTTCGGCAATATTGCTGCAAGCCGAGACATACATTGGTGGCTCGCGCTCAAAAGAAGAGCCATCGATCACGGATAAATTATTTCTCTGGGGTGGCGAACGCGCCGCGCAAGATGCACGAGAATCCTTCTGCGAGATACTGGAAAGTGCATTAATACGATCGAACATTTCCGATATTCGAACAGTCTGATGTGAAATGTAAATCACGATAAAATTTCAGACTCGTCCAATTTCGATGTATAAAACTTCGGAATTAGTTATTTCAAAGTTCAATAAAAGTAACTCCTATCACTTCTATGTGATATGATTATTATTTCTATTACTTTTAAATTTTATTTATTATTACTAGACTGTAGTGTAAGATTTTACTTAATTACTAGTAGGATTAGACTTAATTACTAGTATGGTTAGACATAATTACTAGTAAAATTAGATTTAATTACTAGTAAAATTAGACTTAATTACTAGATTATCAAATATATTAGATAAATATATAAAAAATTAAACACTACTGACATAAGCATCGTTTGTAGCTTTTATTTGGTATAGCAATCATTTTGCAATATTTCGCTGTAATTATATCGTAAAGATATAAAATAAAGATCTTAAAACAGTAAATCAATAAAAGCACCGATATATTTCCTCTCCACTTTCTTAAAATTTTGTAACAAACAGATGCACCTTTGTTTGATTACCGTCTCTTGCAATAGACACTGACAACATCCATTTTGTGAAAAAAAATCGGCAATCTGTTCACGACAGAATGGGAACAAAAGAATAACGTACCAGTCGTAAAGCCGACATCGATCTTGAAGCCTCGAAATATATAAATCCGATACAAAAGCGGTCGCAAAATGTTTCGCATGGAATTTCACAGATTTCGTTCGCGTCGCGAAAAATCAAAGGAAATAATTTGGCGCGCGGTAGTGATAAACAGAGCAGCCTCTATCAAATTTCGCGCACCGTTATGTTTACGGTTAATAGATAAAAGGAGCGCGCGCTTGCTCTTTGACGATGTCAACGGACGCAGAAAAATCCACCGTGGAACGGCAACGCAAACTTTCGGGATAACCTAATAAATTCCCCGGCAGTTTGCTCGAAGGAATGAAACACCGTATTGATCTACCCACCGCGTGGGGTACGCGACGAGTTAAGGGTTAATCAATTTTCGAGTTACGACGTAGTAACGCGGCCTGTCGACTATGTCAGAAACACAGCATTATCCGTTTCGGTAATTGGCACGGCACACGTGGTCCTGTGTACTGTTAGGGACTCGCCTTCAGTTTCGCCGTCGGAAACGTTTCCGAAGTTTCGACAACGAAACTAACGGACAAATCAATTTCAAATAATTAAGTTGTCGAGAAAAACGACGACAGACTGATTTAGTGTATCTGTTGCATTTCAAGCTTCTAAGATTATGCCTTAACATTTTTTTCGAATGTCGCATGGCCTTATAAAATTAAATATAGTCAAACGTTTGAAAATGTTTGGTTTAAATATTTTTCACAATTGAACGTCCTCTAAATTTTTAATCCTTCTCTCGAATTTTACGAGATCTAAAATTCGATGTGCTAAAATATTTAGAAATGTTTAACAACCCGGAGCATTCTTTATATCTAAATATTCTCCCAATATTCCCCAAAACTTCCTCTCGAATTTTAGATAATCTTAAAAAGTTTCGCGTTCTAAAATATTTGCAAAAGTTTAAAAAAGCTTCGTAAGAAGTTCGTTACGTTTATATGTTCTCTAAATTTTTCATCTTCCCCTCGAATTTTGTACAATCTTAAAAAGATTCTACAATGTTCGAAAAAGTTTAAATTGAAATTTATATGATCTAGAATCATACTTATGTTAAAAACGTTTGAATGAATTTCGTTGTTCGAGATTACACTTTAATAAAATGGCGGGAAACTAGACGTAAACTCAGTCATACCTATGAAACGGGACGCGTCGGTCAGTTTTAGAACTCGATCGGTTTACTGTTAAACAACGAATAACCCGTTTCCCTTTGAAACGTGATTGGCCGGTGTCGGTGACACCGTGCAATATAGACGAGAAGCCGAAGTTGTCGACCACTTATTTATTGTACATCGGGGGCAATGGTGCGGTTCGTGGAATATGTTCAGGCAATTAGCCTATAGTTCCGACGGAAGAAATAAGTAGGGCGAGAGAGAGAGAGAGAGAGACTACCGTCAAAGATGGACAAGTCGGATAAATAGCACGGCCGCCTTCTAATCAGTTCATTCGGCTAAACTACTTGAAAACTTGTTCGACTCCCCTGATTCACAGGAATTTTTCTCTTGGGTATTTCTTGGCTAAATAGATCGCCCGAGCACGTCACCGCCGATTGGCCGAGATATTTATTTGCCCGCCAACTTTCTTAACATCGTCGCTTTATTTTACCATTAACCCTTTGCGGACGAGAGGCGGCGTTTCGCTTGGCACGACGAGATTTATTTTAACATAATTTATATATAAATTATATAATTGTGTATAAATGCATATAATCGTATATAAATTATATTTGCGTTATATACGAATTAAAATAAATTGTATCAAAGACACACGTCGCATCAGAGAAAATCGCCTCGTCCTCAATTGGTCGAAAAAGTCGTCGTCCACTAAGGGTTAATCTACGAACTTATATTTTGCCAAGCGCGCGTTCATTTACCAACAAACTTCCCCGCGAGATATTGCACGTTGAAGCACGGTATATTAGACGGTAACGCGCAAAACATTGATTCCATCGGAAATTTTCGGAAACTCGTTTATATGAAACTTCGATATTCATGTTCGCAGCACGTAACACGTTGAAAAAGTAAAAATATATGTTTCCCGTTAGCCAGAACAGGTACGCGTCAATAATCGTTATTTCGACGGACGAAACAACAGCCTCGAAGGTAACAATTTACAACCGTCATCAATTTCGCACGTGGTATGTTCATTTCGGTACAAGTAATGCGTGGCTCTGCATTTCGTTTGTAATGTGTTCCTCGCATCATTTCGCGATATAATGCTTCGGAATATAAAAATTAAATAAAACATTATTTCTGATGTGCTTGTTAACTAAAGACACAGTTTAACGATTCACCTGCCCATTAAATCCTTGCAGAACGATTTAGGCTTGTGACTAAGATTTCATACATAATTACATCATTTCTTTACCCAGAAAATAAATCTAAAAACACCAGAAATAAAAATTGTTTAATGATACTGGAGAAATAGATCAAAGAAGTATTAATCAGCATAATTGCTAAAAGTAATGATCGCGAAAATATTCGTAATATTTTCCTAATAATATTTTCAGTTAATTGACTTTTTAGTCAATGATTAAACGGTATACACCACGTCTGCAAATAACACGTTTGCAGTAAAATTATTATGAAGTAATTTCGTGTTGCATTATCGCATAGAAAAAGATTCTTTATATTTCTCTTAATATAGCACCATAATTGAAAATTTTATTAATAAGCTTTCGTTGTACGGCACAATCAAGTTACATGCATCGCTACGTCGATATTCGTCCTCAAAGGGTTAATACGATTCTCGATAACTATTCTATATGAAAAGACAGCGAGAAAGCCTCCCTTTACAGTAATTCTAAAATAATATCGCGAGTCAAGTCACGCAAAAGGATTATATATTTCGTTACGGGGCAACGAAATTAATGCTCGTTACACAGAGCTCGCAAATTTGTCGGTTCAGGGTTCGAACAAATGAAGTAGAAACGCGTTGACTTCGGAAAGACCGAGTTATCGCGGATACCAATCTCTATTGTATGTGCCTAACTATACATACCTATACCAGACTCGCGGCGTTATACTTTGCCGGGTAGATTGAACCGTCCACGGGGATCACTTGTATCCCTCTTTAACAACCGAATTGTAAAACAGGTGCGCGAGCTCACAATTTTATCGTAAACGTCGCATCCCGACGAAAGCGGATGACCAACCTCTTGCGCGAATAGTGTTTCGATTGAATTCCTTGTCGCATATAAATTAGTTAACCCTTTATGGACCGAATTCTTATCTTAAATATCTGTCTGCAGACAACCTGCAAGACATTTATTTTGATATTTCAGGTTGACGGTGTTGTCAACCGTCATTAATATTGTTACTGGTTATATTAGAGACTTTATATAATTACGGTGTATACGACATTTTGTGAAAAAACTAAAATTAATTGGTAGAGTGTCAATATATTAGCATGCGATCTGAAAGTTACACGGGCTCATAGAAGATTAAACTGACAAAGATTTTTAAAGCATAATCCGCCTTATTTGAATGTTAATCATTTATTTTTGTGCAAAATAAAATTCTCTTGTTGACCATTTTTAATGCACGACAATGTCTTCCACATTTGTTTTGATTAACATTTATTTTATGGTAGTAATTTCTGTGATAGAAAGAAGCAATTTTGGTTTGTTTGATACGTTGATTTATTTCTACTCGTGAACATTAATAACAGCAGAATTAAATTTTGCTACGGTTTAGAAGAAATTAATAATAATTACATTATTATATTAAAATTATATTAGTATAATTATATTAGATAATAGTCCGAGCGGTTAGAGATCAATGTAAATAATACAGTGAGCCACAAACATAATTTGATATAAAATAATTTACCTAAAATTCTACCAAGTATTTAATTTCTTTAAATCCTTTTTAGATATCAAAAGCGCTAGAATACTATACAATATCTAAAAATTTGACATCTTTAAGTCGTTCGTTCTAATATCAAATAAAAGAGTTAGAAACTAAAATTTTCATATCTCTGTTCTTTCAATTTGTTGTTTGCAATATAGACTCAGAAATTAGTCCGTCATTCCACAAAAATTGAAATCGCTCGGCTCGATAACAAAGAAGTTATTTCGCTTTAGAAATTCCCCGCATACATTCGCAGCTTGCCGTACGTACGATAAATATAAATTTCCATTTTCACTTGGAAAATTGTTAAGGACAAGCAGCAGAAAGCGAATGACAAACAATTCCCGCTCGAGCAGTCAATTAACTCCCGTAGTTGGCGGAACAGCGGTGGGAAGGAGGGAGGTGGAGGGGGGCGGCGGCGGTGGCATAACTGAATATTTAAATTTCAAAAATCGAGGCGGAACACGACAATCGAGTTTGCATCGGTAAAGAATTTTTTTTCCTTAGCGTATAACGAGAATTCAGCGAAACTGGAAATGCTCGTTGCCGCGTGAAACGATTGATTCGATTCAAGTAATTGATTGTTTCTAACGAGAGCGGAACGAATTTGCGAAACGGCCGGCCCTCCCGGCGCGCGCTTGTAAATCAATTTCCACGAATTATATTCGACGAAATAAAAATATCCCGCTTTGAAGTTCCCGCGTCGCTGGATCAAACAATTTCCCCGTTGCGAGCCGTTAAAAAAATGTAAACCCGTGCCATTCGATTTCGAGTCGAACGCTATTACCGTGATTTATTTCAATGAAATGTTCCAAAAAAACAACGAGACAAAAATATCAGCTGAAGACCGGCGAATTTTCATTTACCTTTCGATGGAACGAGTCCATTGAATGAGCGTCGACGTTCGCTTTTATCCCAGTTTTGCCGGAAATTCTATTCGAAAATTTATTTGAAAAACTGTATTTGAAAAACTGTATTTGGAAAACTGTATTTGAAAACTGCATTCGAGGGATTTAGAGTTTACGGGAACGCAAGACGGGTCGCATTGTTTCATTGTCCTGTTGCTCGGTCGAATCTAATGTTCCCCCTTTTATTTCGCAAGACCGTGGTCTAAAAGTGTAAACTACGGAGCTGTACAATTCGTAAAAAGACACGCTAAAGCAGAATATTAAATGCAAGAATTGTCTACACGTGTAAATTAAAATAGACAAATGTTTGCCTTTATTCGACCATACATGTCTTACGAGCTTGAGAATTCACTTTCGTACAAATCTATTGAGGATACCACACTATCATTGAATCTATAAGACGTAAGAGCTTTATGAAAACTATAATAAAATTGCCACAATAAATATTGCAATAATAAAAATGCTTGACTTCTCGGTTCTTATGTCTTAACGATGTAGATGTTCGCATTCTTCAATTGTTTTAATTTATGGACTAAAAAAGTATAAAAGTATAAAAGTATATATTCTTACAGTAAATAAAAATTTAAAAAAGAATCGAATTATCTTAATTCATTGAGAGAAGTACGCTATTATGTTCAACAGTATATTTATGACACTGAAAATTCTAAAGAAAACTAGACCAAGATTTTAACAAGATATCAAGCACGTTATTTTCTGTTGTTTTATATTCTCGCTTCAGAAAGTCTCGATCTCGCATTGAAAATGCATTGAATTTCTAGTCTGGACATTGTCCTAGATTTTCGAGACAAGATACTAAGTTGTCCYGCTTGTCACCAGCATGTCAGATAAATAAAAGAAACCTATTCGAGCGTCATAAAAACCATACTGCAGCGACAAGGATTATCCAAAGATTTCAGACTGAATTGAGAAAAGAATCGCGGCGACATTCGTTAACAAGGGATCCTCTGGAAGCGTGGAAGCGATTAAAATGGTCACAGGAACAATAACAGATCGTCTACTCAGCGTCTAGACATCGATCGTGCTACCTTGCTAGGATTGGATCGCCGGTAGCGAGCCCCAGGGGCATAAATAATCCAGAAAGCGGAATAATTTCACGTTGAATCCGAATCCGAGATCGATCACGCCTACTCCTACGGACGATCTAACCCAGTTTCACCTCCAAGGCGTGTACATACAAGTTTTTCCGCGGAACAGAAGCAGCTCGATAAAAACACCGATTTTACACCTCTTTTCACTTATCTGCGCGGCTCGCGACGTTCGATCCTACGGATACGAGCCGAATTCAGGATTTCGCACCAACTGCGACTCGCCCGCGGCAATTTTATTCGTTTTAATCTCTGAAATTCTAATTTTTGAAATTTTAATCTCTGGAAATTCTAATTTTTGAAATTTTAATTTCTGGAAATTCTAATTTCAGAAATTTTAATTTCTGGAAATTCTAATTTTTGAAATTTTAATTTCTGGAAATTCTAATTTTTGAAATTTTAATTTCTGGAAATTCCAATTTCTGAAATTTTAATTTCTGGAAATTCTAATTTTTGAAATTTTAATTTCTGGAAATTCTAATTTTTGAAATTTTATTTTCTAAAATTCTAATTTTGAAATTCTAATTTCCGAAATTTTAATTTCTGAAATCGCTGAAATCCAGAATCGCGAATCTACGAAGCTTCGGTTGATTTTTCTATAATAATTCGCTCTATAGCAGCCATGAATTTTTGTGTTATTGTTAGAAGAAAGTCTTTGAAAGCAGGATCAATTTTCCTCTCGATCTGATTTTTATCGAATAACCTACGGCTATGGAAAGCATAAATATTCTCAATCCAGTGATTGTGTATAGTAATCGTAACGTTACAATTAATTTACACAACTTTATCGCAAGAGATGTGGACGCAAGTGAACTTTAGCTTACGATCCCGAATTCTATATAGCAGCATGATCAATAGTAATCCCTTGATGAAGAAACTTTCAACGCCGAAACGCACCATCAACTTAAAGCCCGTAGTCACGGTAACGTCGATTTGGTCGACCAGAAAGTCAATCAAATTCAGAAATAATATAAAAATCGTATCGATACCCGTCAAGGTTTTTGCTTCGTTATACATCTCACTATTTGCATACGACATGATTGCATAAAATCCGCTGCCGAATGATGGCTTCGTATCAACGGATTTGCAAGTAAATGGATTCGCAATTTTATGATCTAATGAAACTTTTGATCGAGTTTTCGAGCTTCCCGAAATTGGTAATACATTTCTTTTTTTCTCGCGGTTATTATCCGCCGGGATAGATCTTCGTACCAATTCTGTCTTCGAAGAGCGTCTATGAATTCTAATCATAATATTTATATTATTTTAGTCATAACATCATGGAAACGTCAGGCGGTTTGACTAGCTGACGTAAGCGCAAATTGGTATGTAAGCACAGACTGAAGAAAAACATACGGAAGTGCAGAATCTAAAGTAACGAAGTTGCATCTCAACTGGAGTACTCTATTTTTATGCATTACATGACCCACATGTACATTCGCTTGTAGTCCTGCACACGTGCCGCGGGATAATAACTGGTAAGAAGTATTAACATTCCCTTTATCAACCTGAATGAATACCGTATGCTAATCTGCTTATCATGGTACGTACTTTACGAAGTTATGACAAAAATGAGCAGACTGGAAAACAGTGAGTAACACTGTAAGAAGAACTTAGAATTTCGATTCTATTATTTTAAATCCTTTAAAATCATTTAAAACAAAAACAAGTATCTGTACAGTCCTGGTTCATCGAAATTGATTTACATTTTCATTTTCATAAAGATCTAGGTTATCAACTATGATAATGAAATTCTAACTCCTGATTCTGGCACCTGAATTCTCCGAAATATTCTCGAAACTCACAATAGAAAATATATGAAATTGTTGTATATAATTTCTTACGATCAGAACTCGAGGACAGCGTGGCTACGACTAACTTTTATTCCTTCGTCTATAATGTATACTAACAATACACAGAGGGCACCCGCGTAGAGCGTCCCTTACAGATAAATAGTGAGGTAAAAAAATATAAACTTTATAGAAACTCCTCATATAACTATCTTGTCACTACGATCACTTATTACTAAATCGTTCGTATCTGAATCGTTAACTCCAATAAATGTAATTTTAGGTTAATAATATAATTTAAATTATAAAACATAATGCACTAAAATATAATTTTAAAGAATCTCGTCTCGCATAGTTTTCTGTCTCGGTTTGTTGCTTCCCGGCCGCAAAAGTGTCGTACTACAGATGGGGGGCAATAAGAACGTTCGAATCGAATCGTGTTGGCACAACAGAGTCGAAGAACTTCGAGGATCGATCATGCTTGAACCGGATCCGAAAATAAATCGAAACGAGCGTGAAAGAAGTTTTCGTTTCTTGGGAACTTCGGACGTGTTCGAGGCCCATTCAGAAGGTGCGTGCCGGTGAATTCTATTTACGTAAATTCTGATCGATCTGACACTTTCTGCCGGCCGTGCACGTGAATGGGAACAGTTTCTAATTCGAACGTTTGAGCGACCCCCCCAGTGTTCCAGACATTCTACGCTTTTCGACGCAATTAGGGAGTTGCGTTTCAGGATGATTTGCGGGAGACATCTACAATTTACAAACCATTACGAGCTGTTCCTGTCAACGTGGACCGGTGCCGTAAATTTCTCCAAATTCATTATCTTAATTACGTACGCTTCGATCGCGCCAAAAATTTCCTTTAGCGGGTCTTTGTTAATTAATTACTTGAAGATCTTCCGGGCGTTTCGAATAAAACTTTGGGATACTGGATTGTTCGCAAAGTAATTTCGTTTAATTTAACAACCAGCTTCGTCAGTTTTTTAACTAGCCAACTTTATACCAAACCGTATTGTTGTTGTATATTTTGTTCGTTTCATATTATGCGATTAATTATTTTTAAATTTTTGTTTATCTTATTTGTGATTTCCCAATTTTTATCAATTTTATTCAATATGTATTACTACTTTGTCTTACATCATTTCGTCATTGGAAATTCACGTGCAGGTAAAACTCCAGCTCTTTATTAACAAAATATCAAATCAGTTGTTTTCGAAAAACGAAATTACTTTCGAACAATCAAGAGAGGTTACATGTTGCGATCAAAATTTCTATTTCAGCCTCTGCACATAAAATATGCTTTATTCTCTATAGATCGATAAGCATAATCACAAAATACGATCTTCGCGTGTTTATTACACAGCCGCAGATTTCTATTAAAAATAAAAATTATTCGTCAATTGCACGGAACAATAGCTACGTAAAACTGTATTTCTTCTTTTAATAATATTAATAGATATTACTAAATCCTCTATTTATTCCTATTGTTTTACACTTCATCGATCCATTTGTCATCATAAATACTTAAAGATACGTAGTCTGTTTATTAATTCAGAATATTCTATAGATTACTACTTTCCGATTGATGATGTTAGCGGAAACGTGTAAAGAATTTAATTATATTTGTCAGCGGCTTTGAAGTGATCAGCGGAGATGCTAATATCGTAGAAGTGAGATCCATGGAATCAAGAAACTACCGCCTAGCGAAACGACAATCTCTGACGGCGTTCATTTTAAATCCTTGCGTGACACTGAGAACAAAAGAAGGAAAAGGAAGACCGTGAATTTATTGGAAGACTCGAGTGGTCTGCTCGAAGCAATCAGAATGTTCCCTTTGAAGTCGGCTCGGAAGACTACGCCGGGGCGCACCGGCAGTGAAAGAAATACCTATCGCAACTTCGAAATGAATTTTGAATATCGGAATCTAATCGAGATTCGGAACAATGTTTGCAAACCCGGAACGAGATTTGCTCTTCCGACTTTTCCGACACTTGGCGATTCAACATCAAAATGATAGATTTCTTCTTCACGTAGAACAACGTTAATCAAATCCCTAACTATTTAAACGTATAAACAATATAGAAGTTGCATTAACCCCTTACCGTACTTTAACGAGTCCGACTCGAGATGTATATTACTAGTAATAAATAATTAAATATGAATGTTATTCTGTTCTTTAAAATTGGAACCAAATATAATCTCTTCTAATCCCTTGTTATTAATGTTTAAGTATACAAGTAAATTCAGGCACGGAATAGACATTAATATTCTGTCCCTTCTAAGAAATTGTACCAATTAAAAAATTCCTAATTGCAGCGACTATGAAGAAAATGGTACGCCAAGGGGTTAAAGAACGCAAAATATCGTTCTCGTATAACAAAGTCAAAACTTCCTGCACTTACAAAATTCTTGGCACTAATAAATGTCGCATCGTACGCATCGCGTGAAAACAAGATGCATATGGCTGATAGCGCGTAAACAACTTTCCATTCAATACGTTCCCAAAGACTTGTAACTCCTTTGACGTCGCACGGTTGCAAACAATTCTTCATTTTTTCAAGCAGACCGTCCCGCGTGACGCTTCCAACTACTTTCTCCGGGTGCGTCTCATTCAGAAGGATCCCGCTAAAGATTAGAACCGATATAGATGCTACATTCCATTCAGAACACGTCGAACTTAAAGTGGAAATGCCTCCGATTCGATAAAATTCAAACTTCGAATATGTTTCCACTAAAACAGCGTTTGCGGAACTCCGACGATCACAGTTCTCAAACGGGAACTTCTCAGCGCGCGATTCATTCGAAAGGATCTCGCTAAAGATTACAACCGATATAGATGGTTTCACTTTCATTCAGAACACGTTGAACCTAAACTAAAAATACAAAAAGATCGAGATAATCCCGATTTCGAATGGTTTGTACCAAAATATTTACGGAGCTCGAACAATCAAAGTTCGCAAACAGTTATCGCGAGAAGCGAGCAGAAAATTAGATAGCGAAGGCAACGTATTAGACACGAGCCTAAATAAAACAACGCGTTCGCCGCGCACCAGATTTAAAAGCGCCGCAGGCCGACTCGGCTTTCCGATAAGAAAATAACACGAGCCGAAAAATCTGTCGCGAAACCGCCGCACTGTTTGCGGACCAAAGACGATCGAGGCCCGGCGGGGTCGATCGGTGCCGAACCCTGCGGCAACGAAAGAGAAAACAAAACAACGAAAGGGATCGACATACCACCTGAAGATCTCCTGGCGCGATCAATCTTCACACAAACATAGCGTCCGGTTCGCGTTCACTCGGCCGCCGGGTCACTAAACATCGGCCAACCAGTACTGGCGGGTTGCAACATATAGAAACAAAAAAAGCGTCGCAGGACTCGTCGAACGGAGCCTACATCTCTTGTTTTTGGTGACGTTGCAGCCTTGGCGCAGAGCTCGGTCAGCGAAGAGGCCGTTTAACTAAAAGAGCATCGAACTGTTCGCGGAGGCCGAACAACCGGGGACGAAAGGTGAGAGATCCGGTCGAGAGTGGCCGACGATTGCACTGTCAACGTGTCGGTGGATCGCGACGGGGGTTGGTTCTCGCGGCGGCGGCGACGGCGACGACGGCGACCAGGTTGAACACGGCAACATAATCAGAGGAAAACGTATTGTCGGAGAACCGGGACGGAGCGCGAGCGCCTCCTTTCGCACCGAGAACCCGTCGAAGACTGCTCTCTCTCGAAAGTGGGAGGCTCTTTTTCGAAAGCATCGTTTTCTCGGCGGTGGTGGCGAGGCTTCCGGACACGAGTAACCGGGCATGCGTGCCACGGGCCGGCCGATCAACGCACTGTGCACAGGGTGTGCCAACAAATGCGCGAGAGACGCCGGGGCCACGATCGAGAACAGGTCCTTCGACCCTCTAGTCGCGGGGCGACCACGATCGAAAACGGGACACGCGCCGCCGCGACCCTTCGCGATCACTATGCCGCCGCGAAAAATCACCGGGTCGTGCAACTGTAAGCCGTCGGAGAACATTGCCATCCGCCCGCTTACGCTTCTGCAATTTCGAGCGGCACGGGAACGTCGCGTTAGAGCCGAAGAACTACAGATCGTGGCAGGGGTGGTGGTCGCTAATCGAGTAGCCGACACCTCTCGTGAATATTGCTTTCTCGGAGCTTTTTGTGAGATTTATTTATTGCCGTAATCTCTTCTATGTTGATCGCAGTCGTTGACATAATATATATGTCGACCCTTTCAACCCTTTACGGAGTTTTCAAAACGCTAAGAGTATTTATCACAGAAAACTGGATTAGGGTAGTATAACCGGTTACTAAAAATCGAGTGCTTATATTTTTAATTCTTTTATTTTAATTATTTTCTAATCAAATTTAATATGATTATTAAATATAAAGTTAACCATGCCGGAAAAGAAACCAGAGCCACAGTAATAAGTCACCCTATAGTAACCGGTTCTATATTCTACGTATCAAAGATTTCAGTACTGGTAAAGACATAAAACATATCCTGATCTTTTATTACACATATGACCAGATTATAGAGAATATTTTATTATTCACGGTACAATTTGGGTTAGGTAGATTCTACGGCTGGAAATGAAACGAAAATCAAGGATAATGAAATTATGAGGGAGGCTTCGTTTTCGAGGAAATTAAATTTAAATATCAGTCGAATATATGCATTTTGAACAGTATCATAATTGAAGAGTATAAACTAAATTCAACGAAAAATACACTGATTATTTTAGTATCCTGTGGCGAATGTATTCTTGAAAATAATCGTATTTAGTAATTTATAATGGAAGGGTCCAGAAGTAATCCTATATTCGACTGACATTTGTATATAATTTTCTCAATAACGAAGCCTCTGATGCAATTTTTTTATTCTTAATTTTCATCTAATTTCCAGCTATACAATCTATCTAAACTAATTTATATTACGATTTATAAATGTTTATAATTCGTATGAACTGTATAAATATTTCTATAACAATTATCTCCTGATTTCCCTTAATTATCCAACTTATATGAATTTTTGAAAAAGATATCTTATTTTAAAAAAAAATTTAATACCTCGAAGTCACGAAAAATTGGCCCTGGACAATATTTTTGCCTGTCATAATATTTGTTCCCTCGAACTAATAATTTTCCATTTTTTGTAACATTTTTTCGTATCGCGAAAACTAAGCGAATTATTCAGGGTAGTCAAGCTAGACGGGTCACCCTATATATGAAGTTGTCTTGTTCTCTTCTTTTTAATACTTTTAAAACCGAGAACTGAACGAGCTCTTTTTTAATTTCTGACCCCTTTTCTGTCTTTGTAATCAAAGGGTTAGAAGACTAAATTTAAAGAAGGGTCTACTTCCGTCATCAATAATTTAAAGAGATTAACATCAAAGTAGCACGATGTTTAATCTAATTGTGTCTAGCACTATTCAATATAATTTTGTTTATAACATAGAAAATTTATGTTCTCGAATGGAGAAAATATTCAAATTTTTGATGCCAAAAAAAGGATTTTTTCTACATTCTTTAAAGTTCTTCTATTTAAAAGTATCAAACGTAATTAATATTTTAAGGTAATGAATTATCATATGTATTAAAGGAGGCAATAATTTTTAAATAATGTAATTATTATAATAATAAACCACAAGAATTTTAGACAAGCAGAAAGTGAGTATGGCTACAATATGGGATTTGATAGCCGCATGCAGGATCAGCACGCGGACAGAAACGAAAAAACAGTGAAGTATGAATGAAAATAAAAACTATAACTTGACTAACTCTAGTAGGAAATGGAGATTTCTATTATTTTATAAGCTTCTGAATGTCGGCAGGTCTTGCAACAAACGTTGCATTTTAAGGAGTACTCGAATAACGAAAGATTTACGGGAAATTTCGTTCGATGCTAAATAAATATTCTTTTAATACTTGAAATATCGAACTTTTGAATGCAACGTTAGTTAAGGCAATAATTGGTAGATAATGCTGTATAATTAGTAGATAATCCTCGACACATTAAGAGACCAAGAAAATGTAGTAGTACAATTCCTTAATGTGACTTGTACAAGTTATATCCATTAAACGTATATCATTAAAAAACAATCATGCATCATTACTAGATATACTAGAAATACGTTTTCTACAAACAAACTAAAGAACAAACGCAAAATGTAATAAATATTTATGTAATTCCTGATCTATTTCAACGAGTTAAATGCAATGGTAAATTAAATTGCATTAATAATTAATTTTCTGCTGAAGCGGTTGAGCTCGCTAAAAATTTCTAATACAAATACGTTTTATAAAGTACAAAATGACTTACCAGCCGGCGATGCCATTCGGTTGAATTTCTTGCAAGAATATGCCAAGCTCGCCTTTGTCCTTGCTGCGCAATCCAACGACGCTGAACCCTAGGCTCGTTCCCTCTGGTTTATACAACTGGAAGAGTAATTAATAAATCACATGATTGTCCTCCTCATCGCGTAACATTAAAAATAAAAATAATAAATTATATAATTACCTGAACTGTAAATATTTGACGACCTCTGGCTGCAGCTTCAATAACTTTTTTGAATTCTTTAACATATGTAGTTGTTGTAATTGGAGGCATGCCCATAACTTCAGAAACCAAGCTGGGACTTGTAACCTGTAACAAAGTAATAACATTGTATCTTCTATGATTGATGTTTGAGTGTTAGCTCTAGGAAAAATAACTCACTTGAGCACTTGTATCTTCGCTGCTACTATGAACCAATGGAGCAACAGGCACTCTCTGATCCTCGAGTTCGCTACTGTCTTGATATAAATCCTGGTACATGTTCTGCCCAAGCGGTTGCACCGGCGTGCTGGGAACAGAAAGTTCCAGCTGTCCACTGATATTGACATCAAAATCTCCTGGCAGAATAGAAGGATGTTGAGCCAGTTGAGTGTTCAATTCAATCAGCGAATCTTGTATTGTCACTATACTCCGAAACACTGGATCCTCCAGAAGTGAAATCAAGGACTTTATGTCCTGGGTAGTATGCATTTGTAGCTTAGGATCATCGCAATCTTCCACCCTTTCTTGCACATGCTCCAATAAATGAAGAGCTGTGGATATATCTGAAATTTTAAAGACAAAACGGGTCAAGCATCTAGATACATTAAAAAATGTGTAAAAAAGGTCATGGTGAAAGCTTGTGTTGAAGTCAATAATAAATAAGTTTGTCTAACGATTATTATTTCAAATGAAAGGCATTACTTTAATTACATAACTGACATATCCAGTAATGTACTAAAATGAAAATTTATTTTATTTACCTGTATTCAAAGGCATCTTGATGCTGTCAGTTCTTATTGACTGAATGGAGTATAAAAATTCCTGTACCTCTACCTGTGAAAATTTAACACGCATATTAATATAAAAAGAAAGTGGAACGTACGTTGAAAATTTTTAAGTATAATACACTTTTCCGATAAAATGCGCTAATCTCGTTGAAGTGGAGTATTAACTTAACCTCCAGAATAGACAAATGTCAGGCCAAAAGCGAGTAGTTAAAGTGCACGAAGTTTGAATTGAACGTAATAGCAACAATGCTATTTGGAAAGGATTCATGATTAAATAAATCGTCGTTAACTTTAGCTCAACCATGAATTTATCGTAAATCGATACGCCTGTTCAGAGAATTTTTTGTATTAATATAATGCTGAATTACCTCGGAAAAATCCTGTTAAGAAATTCAAATAGAAGAGAGCCCAGATGCGAATCGATATCTCTCACGGGATTTTACAGTTGCGCACAAATATTACAAGCGATTTCATTAAATATCGCAGAAAGCGTGTAATTGCATTTTGCCATCAGCTGACTGTACCAAACTATCGAGCACTTGACAGTTCTTGCCATAGAAAGCAGAACACAGATGGGTCGACGTCGCCTATGACGATACAATCGAACATGGCGGCATTAGGCGGGAAAATTCGAATGGTTACAACTGTGTATCCTTCGATTTAATATGTTTAATGCACGGTAGGATTTTAAACACTTTAATTTACTCAACATTTCCTTTTTTATTTTTAATATAATTAAAGACAATTTGAAGTTGTTTGAATAAATTATTTTAAGTTTATTTGAAAGATTCTTATTATTTAAATTCTTTCTGTATAATTATTACAGCATTAAAAAATGTAAGTAGAAACGGAAGTATAGAACATTTTATATCTTAAAAACTATGTTGTGAATTCGCAAGAAATTTTGATCAATACATAATTCATTACAAAATACATGTATATAGTATTCTGTATCTTTTTTATCTCATATTCTTAATATAAAAAGATGAAACTAACTATTAATTAGAATATAATTAATTATAATTGGAGTGCAAGTAATTTAAATAATCGTAATCAGAATGCAAGTAATCAAAATAACAGAAATTTTCCTAAAACTAAATACATCAATCATTTCATTATTATTGCAATTGTCGATTGACAATTTTTATTATTTCCTGTTAATATCATAATTTTCATATATTCATCGTAGTACTCTCCAACGATTTATTTATATAACATCCGACGGAATAAAACACTTGAAACGTAGACGCTATTAGCAGCACCCAAGAAGATCAATTAATCATCAAAAACCAAGGTCCAGCGACCGCTAATGGCAGCCAGGGTCGACGGTTTCCTTTGTGGACTCGTAAACAATTTAAATAAAAATAAAAATCACGCTAAAAATAGCCGGGCAGAGCGAAGAGTGGTCAGATCAGTCGGCAGCCACCTATCCCTGCTCGTTGTCCATCCTAGTTGACCTCGGGTAGGAATCTCTAATCCATGATTCCGCTACGAACGATCGTCCATCGACACAATCAACCCGACATGGCGATGGTCTGCGGCATCGATTCTCAAACGCCGAAGGACGTGCCCCCGGGGGGGTCGCCGACAATCGCCACATAATTTCACACCGTACGGCATTGTGAAAAACAGGCTGGTCATCTCCGAAACGAGGTCCGTGTGCCTTGACTCACGATTTCGATCGGGCGGCCGAAAGCGACGGGCGTTTTTAGGGGAAACGCGCGGGTGAACGAATCGTTACGGTAGGCGTCGGGACGTTGAGCTGGCCGACGCTTGAGAACCCGTGGTCCTGGCGTTTGCACGCACGTCGAACCGTTTTCCCGGATGGCCCCACGGAAACCGGACACAATGGAGCTGCTTCCGGCGTGCACAAGGCCAGAAATCGGACGTGGGGATCCCACCGCGCCTGTGTACCACCGCGCCGCGTTATCTCGCCACTGTGTTCTGCCCCCTACGGCTTGTCTATACGAATCATTCATCGAAACGGTTCTTCCATCACGTCCCCTCCCGGTCTAGGCTTGCTGGTGTTATCCATTATTTCCACGGTTCGCGCCGATTTTGACCGTCAGTTTGATTACAGGTGCCATTCGCGGTGGACGGACCGATCCCTCGATATATGTTAGGCCAGACTTTTCGCTGCCTTTCGGATAACAACAGAGCCGTGTACGCGATCAGAGGCTTCGGCTAAACCGTCCAGGAATCCCTTAACACCGGGAACCGGAAGTCGACCCGAAACTTGTCGCAACGTCTACGTAAGTAGCGTCACCATGTCTCGCTTGGTCCACCAATAAAATTTTATCAATTTTCGCTGCCGATCGACGAACTCGCAGTTCTTTTCCCGATTTTTATACGCAAGGCTTGTTTCATGAACGAAAGAGCACAATCACGTGAAATTATAAATATCCGCTAAATGATTGGGATCCTTAACTGTTTCTTCTTTTCGGTGATGTTTCATAGTTATGTAACGTTTCATTATCACATTCATTAGCACGTTCGCTGCCAACATCACGCGGAGATCACGAAATTTACAGGAAAATCATAGAATTCATTTTACGTTAATATGTAAGATATTAATGCATTGTAATCAAGAAATCTGTGATTTTCATTTGGCAAATTACTTGCATATGTCACGCAAGTTCTGTATGCAATGAAACATTTCATTAATGAAGATAGATATTGGGCGATGGCAAAGGATGTATTCACCATATCCGAGAGATGATTTTTCGCTAAAATGATTTTACTTTCATGCAGAAGAGATGTAATTACTCTTGCAACATGAATATGTCTGTGAATGTTTCATTTAATTAAACCCTCTATGATCTGATTTGTTTATACGGATTCAAACTTAAATCTACTGTATACCAATCTCTATACGTGAATCAGCAACGAGTTTTAATTTTCAATAATAGTGAATTTACCTTGACGTTATATCGAAAGATTAACTTGTCAAATCTCCGCGGTGATGAAAAAAAGAAACAACAGAACGTAACACGATTACCACGAAAAGTGAAGCTACGGAAGTTATCGATTATAACATATTTCTTATCGAGTACAATAATGCGGCAAGGATGTGTTATCCTTACATTGCTATCTTGTAGAGACACCAGTAGATTTTCTTGATAACGTCTCATAATAAATGCGCATAGTAAAACAACGCGTGCATCCTTATACACATGGTTAAAAGTACACATTGACGCGAACACTTGCAAATGGAACGCTTCCTGCAAATAATACCGCGGTCGAATCAAGATAAAATTGTCTAATTTCCGGGGAACGACGTTCGTTCGAAAATTTTCTGGTGCTCGGCCTGTTTCCGCGTGTCTCGACGGACTTTCGAATATTGTTCGGCTCGGTTCTCGAGAAACCATTCGGCCCGGTAATTATGATCTGTCATTGCGTGGGAGCGTTGTATTAGCGTTAATATCGTGCGGCGATCGAAGAATTCTGAGGTGATTCGTGGCACGCAACAATGTTATCCATGTATCATCTGGAATTCAAATGAAAACCAGCCGCGGTAATGGCTTTGTTTTGTACTACATAACGAGGTGGAGGTCTGCAAAAATATAACGGCACTTTCATAACATGCGATATTTTCGTATAAAAATCAATGCTATCGGAATACACTTACGTAAACGAGTAACAATTAGAAGAACGTTGAGGAAATTTCATTAATTTTATTCGATTGGAAAACGCCTTCTTGATTAACCCTTTGCAGTCGGAGCCATTTTAACTGGAAATCCAAAATATTTCTTTAGACTTACAGTGCTTCCGTTTTATATAACCTGGAGCATTTTATACGTTATAACATTGAATTTTATGACTTGTATAACAGATAATAGCTCTTAACAATTTTTTAAGTATTAGTAAATTTGGTAAAGATTATTTTAAAACGTGGCACGATGATTTTTAAAATCGCCTGAGAGCCGCCATTCGAACGCAAAGGGTTAACGCTTCATACCAAACGTTGATACTTTTGCAGATTTTATATTACTTATGTGGGCTTTATACATTTATTATAAAAATGGGGAAGATTGAAAGCGTTTAAATGTATGAATGAATTTAAGAGCATTGTTATATTCTTGAAATTATTAAAGTGAGCATGCTTCTTTAATTTCTTCCTGCTGTTAACTTAATTAAATTAGATAACTTCATTTTGAAAAATAATATAAAAATAATTGTCGTAAGAGTTTTCACGAAGAAGAAGAAGAAGCAGATTTTATTCCTGAAATCAGAGCCGTGAGAGATACGAAATTTTGTTGAACGTACGTCTGTAAAATTGCCCGGCATTGTATTAAGATTTAACCTCGTAATTGTTACCTCGAAATCGGCGCAACAATGAAAATTTAATAACGTCCAATTATTAGATCGTTCGTACGAAATATTGTATGTCGAGTGCGCACAAGCGTGTATACACGTAATTCCAATCCGTCGTCCGTAACATTAATCATTGAATAAGCATTCATTCTGGACAGACAAGAGCAATTACCAAGGCGATAAACCGTAACGTAATTAATAAGCGACATTTCTATATGATGTAACATTGAATGCCCGTTAATGACGGACCACGATTGCTGCGTTCGAGGATCTGCTCCAATTACGGCTCAATTTAATTACTTATCGCGTACTTATAAAACAAATATTCGATTCTGTATCGAGCGGAGAATTTATTTGAAAGCGCACGATATTATTAATTAAAAAAAATGATTGCACCAAAAAAGTAATATAATTATGGCAATTTCATTTTAACGATGAACCATAATATTGTAAGTTTCTCTCCACTCGAAATACTGTCGAATGAAATTAGTACAGAAATACTAAAATTAAATTAACAAGAAGAATGTTATATAGACAATATTTCTTTACGAGTTGTAATCGTGTTTGGAAAATCGAATGAACGTCGCTTCCGACGTTAATTATACGAATTTCGTCGAGTACCCTTCGAAAATACTGCGTTTCTCGTGACACAGTTTTCCAGCGATCCCGGCGGGATTTCTCTCGCTCCTTCACTTTTAAATATTACCGGCCCGGAGACAATATCGAAGATGCTCTACGCGACGCGTCGCCGCGGCGCGGGTCCCGAGTCCGCTTTATAAAAACGTAAAACTTCGTAAGTTCCGATGGGATCGGGAACATTCAAAGCGCAGAGAGACAGCGCAAGGTTTCCATGGAATTCCTGAGCGGCGCTCACCCTGAACACCACCACACGCTCGGCACCCCCGTGAACCTTTTCTGTGACGGCCGCGACGGTATCGCGCGGCCAACACCGATACGCGGTGCCAGAGGAACCAGGCGCGCACACGCCCGTAAACCCAACGAACCGTGTTTCCAACTTTCGAGCATTACATTATTAGTTGGCCATTACCTTTGCAGTTATCACCGCTAATACAGTTCGCTGAAACAAAATTATCCGATGAAATATTGATCACCCGAAACGACGAAGTCCCGCAAACTCCGCCGCCACGGTCAATTACGAAACTTGTAGAGCGGTCCAATTACGCGCGAATTAATCGAATTCCACCGTATTACTGTCCGCGCTTTTGTAATAACGATCCTCTTCCCCGAAACGAAAGAATCGGGCACGTAATATTGCATGCGCGAATTGATCGATCACCGCGTTCGATATTAATTATTCGGCTGCGAATTTAACCAGCGAAAATTAGAAAAACGTTGAAACGAAATTTCATTCGTTTCATTGGAATGGAATACACGGTCTTGATTAACGTTTCATACCAAACGTTAACGCTTTTTGCATGTTTTATATTACTTATGCGGGCTTTATACATTTGTTATAAAAGCGAAGAAGATTGAAAGCATTTCAGTGTAGAATGAATTTAAGCGCATTGTTACCTTATTGAATTTATTAAAGTGAGAATGCTTCTTTAATTTCTTCCCGCTGCTAACTCAATTGAATTAGATAACGCGATTTTATTTACTATTCTGTTCCTCGGTGTTTATTTAA
Organism: Augochlora pura; assembly: GCF_028453695.1. NCBI lineage: Eukaryota > Metazoa > Arthropoda > Insecta > Hymenoptera > Halictidae > Augochlora > Augochlora pura. Next base: position 20,283,922 of record NC_135773.1, read on the forward strand.
GGACTCTTTTCGTAATCGTCATTAAGCAATGAGTTTTCTATATTTATTATGAAAATGAATAGGCGAAATTTGAAAGAGGAAGAAAATTAAGTGGCATCCAATGTGTTAGCGAAGTTAATTTAATTTTAATTCTTAAGTTATCCTTAGAGGATAACTGAAAGTAATCGGCGGTGACGCGTTTGTATAAAAGAACTTCATGATTTCAGATCATCCCGTTTGGAATGCCCACTTAAAGCAGCGAAACCGCATCAGAGAAAATGAAAAGACTACGAAATATATCGGATATACTTCAAACTATCACCGTCCTTGCTACCCTGAAGGTAGTCGTGAATGGTACGTTGATCTTTCTATGCATCAATTACAGTTTAAAGTCGACTTTTTATTAATTAAGAATTTATATCGACGGTACAATTGCTTGAAAAATAATAACAAAGATATTGTTCAATATGCCGCATAAAGGATCTAAACGATCGAAGTCCCTTCAGCAGGCGCGATCAGTTTAACGACCGCGGCTTCGATTCGAAACCGGAGGTCCACGCTCTGAAAGCCCTTTTTGTCACCTAGAACCGATTAGAGCCACACGTGCCACGGACACGCTAATTAATGACGAATCGCACAAAACGCATGATGTCATTTCGCGCTTGCGAAACTACGTTTCATGCCATTGCGTACGGTGCCTCCGCCGCGCGCAACATAAAAATCTCACCGCGATAAAATCGTGGCGGTCCGATGCTCGTCCCAAAGGAAATAACCTGATTTTTCAGTGCCGCGAAGAAGCGGGGAACACGGGGCGGAAATAATAAACCGGTCGCGCGCGGAAGTGGAAAACGAAAGGGAAGAAACGAAAATGCGTCCCGGCGCGTTAAACGCGTTCCGAGGGCGCCCGATAACGAGAGGAATTGTTTTCAGGGCAAACAACGTGTAATGGCGGTTCGGGTCGGGTCGTTTACGAGAGACTTCCGGACCAACAGCTTCAGGGCTTCGACGACGATGTGGTACGTTAATTGTGAATCGCCGTTACGTGTGTAAAATTGCAACGCCGCGAGAAACGCGGTGAATGATATCGCATCTTTTCCAGCAATTTCAGTTTCGCGAACGAAACCGAGAGCCTGTTACGTGAAAATATTCGACCGTATCCGACCGCCTGTTGTACGGCTCGCGGTGTTTCGATTCTTCCACTTGCTCGTAAATCTTTTAATTGTTCTCTTTTTATACGACGGTCCTCGTGAGTCACGGAAATCAATGTCGGCGTTAATTAAGCATTATCCGCAGCCAATCAAGCGTTTCCGCTCGCGTCTCGTAACGCCAAGGCCGGCGTTCCTTGTAAACGAAGTGTCGTAAAGAGAATTTTATACGAGTTTCTTGCGCGGGGAGAGCGATCGTAATTCTCTTTGTCGACGGTGCCGTTTAGGTGCGAGACTCGGCGCCGCCCTTCAGGGTCCTGGAGAAATGTCAGGAGCTCTGTTTACGGGACAGAACGGCGACGAACAACTTGGTGCGGGCCTGCACCAGCTTCGACTTTCAACCTGGAAGCAGAATCGCCTCCTTCAGCGGCGCCGCCGAGTACGAGGAGAGCACTTGCTATTTGACTAGGGAACAGGCGCAACCGGAAGGCATTGGTAACCTAATGCTGGTGCCGAACAGCGTCCATTTCACGGAAGTTTGTCTTGGCTGTGAGTTTATGGTGTTACTTGTCCCCGGCTATGTAGCTGCTACTTCACGTCGCGCCTGACTTTTTATTACCCTTTCTAAAATTTACCACTTTGAAATTGTTCGTTGATGATGACTTGGACGAATAAGAGAATAATTTATACTACGATACGTGACGTTTCAGAACAATTATTTAAAGGGTTATTAACCCTTTGCTCTGTTAAAGGCATTCAGATTAGCGATGAAGATTTTATATATAATCTATTAAATACAGGGCGTCTCAAATTGTGTTACTTCCAAAAAATAAGGGGTTCCTTATTTTCCTTAAATAATAATAATTTCATAAACGATTTAAATAAAATCGACAAAGAAATTGAAACCTAAATAAAATCAATTCTGCACACATTTTTTTTTTCTTCAAAATCTCATAGACAATTGAACGACGTTCTCTTTTTCTGTCTCTTTTCTCTTCATCTTATTAGATGAACTATTATTGATTAACTATACTAAATTTTTTAAATATAAGATGAAAATAAAAAAATAAAAATCACTTTCTATTTTAATTAACTAACTACATATAATGATTAACTATTATTATAGTGCCGAGATAATCCGAGATAAAAATTACGTTTCGTCTTTAATGGGATAGTATATTACAACAATTTTAACGATAATTTCTGTCTTTAAAGCTGACAGGATAGAAAGAGAGTGTCCTAACAGGCGCTACGTGTACGAAAGACACCCGAGAAAGAAATTGAAGCTGCCGCTGACTGACATCAAGGAAGTTAGCGCTGCGAATAGAACCGACTGCGAGGACAGGTAATATACCATTCGCCAGAACACTGGACTTTTAACCCGTTACACTATAACAACGTGCCAAACTCATGATACAGATTTCATCCAGGATCTAATAAATATTAACCCTTAGCAGTCGGAGCAATTTTAAGTGGAAATTCAAGATATTTATTTAGACTTGTAGTGTTGCCATTTTATACAACTTGAAGCATTTTGTATATTATGGAAATGCATTTTGTAACTCTTGCAACATTTAACAGCTTTTAACAATTTTCTAAATATAAATAAATATGATAAAAATGATTTCGATACGTAGCATGATCAACTTTAGCGGCGCCTTAGAGTCGCCACTCGACCGCAATGGGTTAATATTATTAATTTCCACTATATCGAAATAAAAATAAATGTTTCTGTTATCAAAGTCTGGAAACTAAAGTACATAAAGACACTAAGAGAAACCAAAATTGTCTGGCCCTATTAAAGAAAATATTTAGGATAAATAAATACCAATCAACGCGGCGTTGAAGGAGTCTTAGTGCAACGGGGTTAATGGAATGATGTTCCCATTGTTTTCCCATTTCGTTCAAGATGTCTGAACGAGTTCAGCTTCATCTGTCGATCCGCCACCTACGACACAGCGCTGAGAAGCTGCGCTCTCAGTCGTTTCACAAGGCGAACCCATCCGGAGCTGTTGGAAGACGATCCAAACTCTGACTATTTAGAGAACACGTGTCTGAATGGTAAGTTCGATCGAATCCACGGCGTTCGAAGCGGAGGGAATATAATCGAGTCTTTTATACACACCCCCCAGCGGAGCGTCGCTGCGACGGCTTAGCCGTTTTCGTGAAAGAGGAGAATAAGCGTCTTCGAGGGCCGTTCGAAGTCGACATCTACACGAACCTGACGCTGGACGAGTGTCAAGCACTCTGCCTGAGAGCCGAGAAGTATTTCTGCCGGAGCGTCGAGTTCGACGAACAGACGAGACAATGCGTCATCTCCGAGGAGGACTCGGTCTCCCAAAAGGACGACATCGGGATCAGCAGCAGTCCGAGCCATCATTTCTACGACTTGGTTTGTTTGGACAATCGTAAGTGTATTTTCCGAAGGAGTTTTCAATGTTCCGTTGCACGTGCGCACTTGTGAAGATCGCAATCATCTGTTACTCGTCTTATGCTTTGTATCGTTGCTCATCGTTCAGACACCCGACTTGTTGGAGTCGATGCAAGAATGCAATAGATAATTGTGTGATATGTTTTAACAATTCGCCGACGCGGCTCGTGTGGTTCTAACAAAATTATTCTAACACCAGTGCAACTTTTGTTGTTCATAGTTTAATACCGTTCATATAACACTTGTGCTAACATTGAATAAATATAGTTCAGAGTTATTAGAAAGATAATTTTTTAAGCGATGTCTTAAATTCAATTGAAATGGATTTATAGAAGTCTAAGCCATTTAATTCGTAGACTTTAAATAAATGTTTAAGTGAAGACGATACAGTGTGGTATGCGATGTGATTCTAGCTGGCATAAATGATTTTTTCCATTATATTTCCTTATATTCGTACCTATTTATTATCGTATTATTTATTTAATTTCATGATACACGCATTAATGAACTTGACGCACAACGTTAATTGATTTTTACAGTTTTTGAAAATATAAATATATTTTCTTGTAAAAGCTATCTTCAAAAACTGACAAATTGTGCGTATAAACATATTTAATGCATATTGTGATCATAATTCTATTGAGTCTCTGATTTGTATTTCTCACAACTTTCAATATTACGTATGATTATATAATAACTATATTATCACAGTTACTATAGCATTCGTTATTATAGATTTGGAATTTATATAATATATGCAGATATACGAGGTAGATAAGAAATCATGGAACAACCAATCAGGGGATGATTCTCCAAGGAGAAATAAATCGAGAGAAGTAACATCTTTCTTATTTAGGAATGCGTTTTCAAACAAAAATAAAGTTAAAGATCCGTCACGATTATACGGCTCGTAGTATGACGAGAAGTAGAATTAGTATATCATAGTCAGACGTGCCACTTAATTTCTATTCCATACTAATATTTCTTCAACCTACCTTTTCTCCAAAATGGAGCCTTGCACGAAAAATTGTTATCCTTTTATTCGACTTACTTTTGCATGTAGAATCATCCCACAATTTTCCATCCACCCTGTATAAATTATACAAATTATACAATTATACAATTTTATAATTGTATATAATTGTATATATAATTTATTATAATTACAAAATTATACAATTATACAATTTTATAATTGTATATAATTGTATGTATAATTTATTATAATTACAAAATTATACAATTATAATACAGAAATCATTTCGCTCAGCTAGAATCTCATTTTAAACCCCAATGTACAATAAATCCGCGAGTATTAAAATTGTACGAGGTCCCGCCACAAATGTTTTAAAAGTCGATATGGTATAAATAAATAAAAAGTCGTGAAGATAAAAAAAAGCGGACGTGTCGATCCTTCAATTAGAGAGGGAAAAGATCAATCGACGCTTCGCAAGGCTTCATCAATACCCACTTATGAAGCGTAGATCCATCCATAGCACGCGGCTCCGAGTATCCGGACAGCAGCTCGACGTCGCATCTGTTCTCCGACGGACGCCGCCCGGACACCGCCTTCCAAAGATACCGAAACTCTCGTCTGAGCGGGGAGTTTCACTCGGAAATCACCGGCCGCAGCTTGAGCGAATGCTTGGACGAGTGCCTGCGACAGACCAGTTTCCAATGTCGGAGCGCGGTCTACTCGGAGCACTATCACACCTGTCGCCTGAGCCGATTCAATCAACGCGACGCCCACAGGATCATCTACGACGCCGATTACGATTACTATGAGAATCTTATGCGTGAGTTTCCAGGTCTACAATTTTCAGAGGGACGGATAACTTGTTTGGAGAACTCACTTTTTGCTAAGTTAATTTTATTAGAAATCATCGTCGTGTTTAGTTGATCAATAGTTTAATAGATCGTAGTACTTTGCGTAATATTTTTCCAACGATGTTTAGTTTATTTTGCGAAATAATTTTGCAAGAGTGTTCATTTTACCTTGTGAAATAATTTTTCAACAATCCAGTGTCTGGGTCAAAATTGAAGCCTCTAGAACCAAACTTATGGCACCAAAATTATAGATATTATTTCGTAGCTATTTACAAAATTATTTATCCATTTTAATAATACCTGTAAATTGTACTTGACATGTAGAAACGTAGTATCACCTGCATATATGTTTTTAACGAATTAAACACACAAAAACTAATATACAAAAATATCACCCGCATTGGTTTGGTTCTAAACGGCTTAACTGTAATAATAAAATTCATTAAAAGAACGTCACCTCTAAGGATTTAGTATAACATTAGATTGGTATTCTACGGGTAGATCAATACCTGGATGGAGATCGAGACAATCCAGCATACAGGCCGGATCCCCTGGGCCAGGATACAAACTTTGGTCGGCCATCTTTGGGAAGACCTGGTTAGACACGATTTCAATATTGACTTTATTTTCCTGCAACGTAGTCTATTTATTAAAGTTTCGCCTATAAAAAAGTCTTCGGGTAAAAATAATTATCATCTTTGCCTAAACAAAGTGAGATTCGCTATTTCTCTAAGTGACGTATGAAGATCGACGAGCAAATTGAATTGAACTATTTCTGAAACCTGTACGAATTAACACGACCTGTATCGTTTAAAAGGAACTTCCTTCTCGCGCAGGCTATCCAGACGACTACGACAAAGGATACAGCAGCAGCGTGAAGCCAGACCGCTACCCGGATCGTCATCCGGATCGTTACCCAGATCGTTACCCTGACCGCTATCCAGACCGGTACCCAGATCGTTACCCTGACAGATACCCGGACCGTTATCCTGATAAATACCCCGACCGCTATCCCGACAAGTATCCTGACCGCTATCCGGACAAATATCCGGATCGTTATCCCGACAGGTATCCTGAGAAGTACCCGGATCGTTTTCCAAGCGACAGATACCCGGACCGATATCCTATAACCAGTCAATACCCAATGGGAGCTCCAACAGACTCGTACCCCGAGCCCATAGATCGATACCCCATCAACGATCGCTATCCCAGCGGCGATCGTTATCCCGGTGGCGATCGTTACCACACGGTGGATCGCTATCCCAGTGATCGTTACCCCATTAGTCCGATGAGCGATCGATACCCGTCCCCGGACAGATACCCGGTCTCTGATCGATTCCCGATCCGAGGCAGCGATCGTCGTCCCGTCTCCGCTGATCGATATCCCGTCCCCGATCCAGCCGTAGACAGATACCCGACGAGCAATCGATATCCGACAGGTGGCGGCAGCCGATATCCCATATCTCCGAGCCGTTATCCCACCGAAACCGATCGCTATCCTAACACGATCGATCGTTATCCGGTTCCGGAGGATCCTCTGGATCGGTATCCCACGGCTTTAGGCGGCGCAAGGCCTCACGCTGATCGATATCCTATTAGCGAGAGATACCCAGATAAGGACCTTTATCCGAGCCGGTAAGCTAAGAGGGAAGGTATTGTTACCTCATTGTGACCGGATTATGCCGAGCTTAGCGTTCGGATCCGAAGGAGGGCCGGGGATCGCAAAATAATCTCGTTCGCTGCCGTTAATTGTTTTGTGGGGAAGTGAAATGGAATGTTAAGAATTGAGACGGGTTGATTCCGTGAGCTCGCTGCGAAATTCGGTCGGCGATGCTCGAAGCTTGGACGAAGTATTAATACTTTGCGCTCGATGCCATATCGACTGCAAATCTAAAATCATTATTCTGGCTTCTAGTGTCTCCATTTTATGTAACAAAATTCATTTTATATAACAAAATTCATTTTATATAACAAAATTCATTTTATACAACAAAATTCATTTTATATAACAAAATTCATTTTATACAACCAAATTCATTTTATATAACAAAATTCAGTTTATGCATATATACTGGAGTGACCCATATAACAGTTACACTTTTAACAATTCTTAAATCTAAGCTTTGGCGATATTTATTGAAAATAATTTTCGAACTTGTTACAAGAATTTTAATGGCGTCGCAGAGTCGTCACTCGAGTGCAAAGGATTAATACTTTGCATGCGAGAGACTGTGAGGTGATTGGTTCGACTTGAACAACTTGAGAAAATTCATAAAATTAGAGTATTTTATTTAAACAGATCAGAATTGAAGAATTAAGTTGCACGATATTAATCGCTTTGTTGAGTTTCTTATAGTTCGCAGATTTTAATCGAATTAAAATGAAAAATAAATTTATGTATATTTAGTTACTCTTTTTCTTTTAAGTTTCTTCAAACGAGTTACATTCGTAAATTATTAATTAGGTGAACATGATCATTCATTTCTCCTTTGAACGTTCAATTCTGTCAAATTCTGCACAAGAGCTCAGACAATTTAAAAAAAAAAGAACGAGATTGTTACCTTATTTTTACTGACAGTATTTTCTTTAAAAACACGTGGATAACAACACGAGAATTGTCTTCTTTGCTACCACAATGGTAGAAATGTTTTATTTGTTACCAAAAGGGTAGAAATGTTTTCTTTGCTACCACAATAGTAGAAATGTCTTCTTCGCTACCACAATAGTAAAAATGTCATCTTCGTTACCACAATAATAGAAATGTCTTCTTTGCTACAACATAACCTCACATAACTGACATAAGATCAGAAATGTCTTCTTTTCTACCACAAGGTTCCCTCAGCCGTCTCATCCAGCTGGTTACCCGGCCAGCTACCCGATCGACGACGCGTACCCGCAGCCTCACCCGGACCGGACCCATTACGGCGCCGCAGGGCCCAGTCGTCCATTGGGTTACGGCGGCTACAACAACGACGGCAGCATAATCGGGGGCGGTTACGTCGGCGAGGGCGGTGTGTACAACACGAGACCGTTCGGCACCAACGGCGGGCCCATCATCGGACGTCCGCCATTGGTCTCCCGATGCGACGAGCAGGACAACTTCCGTCAGGTCGGGCCCCACACCAGGGTCCGTAAACCGTTCGTCAGACGTTACACGACGGCCTCCTCTTTGGCCCAGTGCGAGAGGGAGTGCGCGGACGCCAGGGACTTCGTCTGCAGGTCGTTCAACTACCGGCCCTACGCGGCGCCCTACGGCGCCGAAAGGGACAACTGCGAGCTGAGCGACCGCGACTCGAGGGACATGGACATGGGGAATCCGGTGTACTACGACACCGGGTCCGATTACGACTTCTACGAGAGGAACAACGGCAGGCAGGGCGTCGACGCGGAGTGTCTCGACGGTAAGCGTCGTGACCGGTCTAGGACGCCAGCCTCGTGGGTCTTACGGAGAGGTTCGCGCCGCGATGGAATGCTCGACGCGTGGAAATGATTTTTTTTCATACAGATCCCAATTATTGTACAGACATTGTCGAATACTAGCCTTGGTGAAATAAACCGTCTGTTTTTTCCACGTTACACACGATTTCCTTTCTACCGGTTGTTGTCGCAACGTCCTCGGGTCACTCTTGCCGTGGAAGCGTGGAAAATCGCACGTGATCGGTTCTTTGAATTTGGTCCGAACTAGATCGCGGACCTTTATGCAACACAAGCATTTCATGCATCGAATTATTTTAATATATAATGAGGTAGCGAGAGCCGGTTACTGTGGAATTACCAATTGCTTTGCTTTGCTTTCGAGCATAATTAATTTTATATATTATATTCCTTACTAACAAATAAACAAAATCAAAGTTAGTAAAATCAAAGTTCGAAATATAAAATGCCGGAAAACAAACGAAAGACGCAGTAATTGTTTAACCCACAAGAACCGGCTTCACGAATCGGAAACAGTGCATTCGTATTCCATGATTATCGACACGGTTTAAATCCCATCTACTCGTGACTAAATGCATAAAATCCGCGATCTACTCGTCAGCGTTGAATCAGTTTCAAACCTTCATTACGACGATATCGCTCGAAAAAACTTAAAAAGTTCGAAATCAAGATAATCCCGATAGCGCGACGTTTTAATACGAGGAGTTCCCTCCGTCTCCATAAATTCGAAAATAGGAAGAAATGTTCGTAACTCTGATTTTCAGTGATCCATTACTTCGAAACGTGAAAGTAGCGTTAGCGCTTCTCTCCGGCTCTGCTTTCGTTCTCGCGTGGCGACGTAATCCCTTAGCCCGGGACCCTTGTGCGCCCGTTAACGACACGATCGAAATTGGAATCGCCGTGGTTTCTAGCAGGAAAAAAAAAGAAAGCGAAGTAAAGTTCACGGTGATAGGAACAGTTGTAATGGTGAATGTTTTTCTATCTGATCGTTTTAGTGAGTCAAGTCTGTAGCGAGGACGGGATGGAATTTACGTTGCGGACGCCGGAAGGATTCATCGGTCGGATTTACACTTACGGATATTATGACCGGTGCTTCTTCCGTGGGAACGGCGGCACCGTGAACGTGTTACGAATCAGCGGTCCCCAGGGCTATCCTGAATGCGGCACTCAAAGAGTAAGGAATCTCATTATCTTAATATAGTGCGGCACGTATTACGTCGGGGCACGCGAAATTACGGTTCCGCGTGCAGCGGCGCCGATGAAAGGATCTTTCGCCTCCCGACTGCGCCGTTTGATTAACATCATTCTACGCGCGGTACGAATGAATGGAAATTTTGCTGACGACAGGATCCGTTGAATGCGGAAGATGGGATAAAATATGATGGCTTTATTCGGCCGGCGCGCTGTTACAGTGTCTGCTTCTGCGAAGTAAGCATTGCGTAACAGGGCTGCGCTTTTCAGTCCCTATAAACCGAGATAGACGTAACGTTAATTACTAGATCTCTGTGTTCGAAGTTTCACGAGGTTTCGCGAAGTCTCCGCGTCGGTTGCAACAAATGGAAAAGTTGTCACGCTTCAGCAATTTTAGGAATACTGTAACAGTATTCTGAGACCCTTTGCTGCGAATCGTTATATATTTCGCTAATCCAATGTGTCACATTATAGTAAGTTATCGAACGATAATCCCAATGTATATCGTCTACAAAATATATTCAACGTCCCCGCAAATAATTTACGAGAATCCCGAAAAGAACGACGCCGACGCGCCACGGTTTCGGTGAAAACAAGATTTTTACAATTTTCCACGAATCGTCCGCGTCCCGTTGTTATTTTGTCCCATTCATCGACCGGTAAAGGACCAAAGCAAATTTCACGTGCACCGGCGCTACGCGCTGCCGGGGAAAAAGGCAATTCATTCGTTGGAATGCGAGAGAAAAAAAAAACAAATATTATGACACACCGGACGCCGCAAATTTTTGTAAAAAAAAAATCCTTGGGAATTGGAGTCACGTCGGCTCTTGAATTGTTACAGTACGGGGACACAATGACGAACATCGTGGTGGTACAATTTTCCGACTACGTGCAGACCGGAAGGGACAAACGGTTCAACCTCACCTGCCTGTTTCGAGGCCCTGGCGAAGCTGTCGTCACATCCGGCTACATCGGCGCCGGGTATGCCAGGTCATATCGATTGAGAAACCGTGCCTTGCACCTGGTGCACCAACCGTGTATGCAATTAACCACGGGAATGCGGCCCGTGTTGCATTCGTTTGCTTACGTACCCTGGTGCAAGTTCGCTCGATTGTTTTCGTATCGTGTACTACGCTTTATCGTAACAGAGTCGCTTTTGATAGCCGCGCCGAGCTATCGGAAGCTGCCGGTTTCATTTCTTTGTGTGGAAACAGGATTTCTTGGGAGTTCTGTAATTTATATTGAACGCTTTGCGGTTCACGATGGTTTCACCCTTTCTGCTTACATGGCATAATACTATTATTTACATGATACAGTACTACTGTTTTTACATATATTTTACAGAATATTGTTTTTACAAATTTTGTAAATAAATAGCGAAAATAGCCAAATAAATAGCGAAAGCCAAATAAGTAGCGAAGAGCGTGAAAGTCGACGTCGCGTCTGTCTCGACACAGAACCGCAAAGGGTTGAAGAATTCGAATTAATTCTCGCTAGTCGAGCGAGAAGGTAGATGCAATTGGTTTCAGTTTCGCTAATCGTGATCCAATTTGTATGGTTTAGAGCAGGGTCTCCGATTCCCATCGAATATCTTCCAGCAGAGAATACACTGAGTTCTCGCGTGAGATTGCTGATACTTTATCAAGGCCGACCTACGACCACCATCGCGGTTGGCGATCCGCTCACCTTCCGACTTGAGGCTCAAGATGGGTACACGAAACCGCTTTCTTTTGTTCTCATAATTATCAACTGAAAATATTATCAGTACTAAACTAATATAATAATAACTTATCAATATTAAACTAATATAATAATAACTTATCAATATTAAACTAATATAATAATAACTTATAAGTTATTATTATAACTTCTAATATACTATTAACTCTTAATATACTATACTTATAAGTTATCATTATATATTATCAGTCAAATATAATTTTATAAGCGCAAACTCATAGAAGTCGACTGAAAGCAGAAATTTTCTTAGGTTTTGATTGTCTTTTAATTTACGACTCATTGATCGCCAAAAATGCATAGCGATCTGAAATTTGTCAATCATGATCCACAATTAATTGTAACGAATTTTTTATTTGTAATAATAACACGCAACGTCTTTGTTGGTGTAGATACAACTATGTCACCGACATCTTTGCTACCAACGTGATCGCCAGGGATCCTTATTCGGGAAGAAGCGTCCAACTGATTGACAGATACGGGTAAATATTCTACGACACAGATATCTTTCGCGAAGACAGAAAACTGAAATTATTTTTTAACACTAGAACAACAAGCCGCAAAAAAACGCATATTTTATGGTAACAATAATTGCAAGATTGTAATTAACCAAATTTTACACTATTTCTATTTGTGATACGATTTCGATGATTTTAGTTTCTATTTATGATAATAATAATGAGAAGAATTGTTAACTATAAATACTTTAGAGAATTTTAAGAGTTCACCTGCATTATTTACAATTTATTAGGATACAACAAAAACTTACATTTAATAGAATTCACTCAATTTTTATTTTGCTTTTCGCGGTCTAATTCGTCAAAAATTCAATGAAAAGTTCGTCAAGAAATTTATCGCAGTAGAATTTCTATAATTTTAATAACTGCAAACAAGAGGATCACAAATCATTTTGTTAGCTTCATTGTTAAACAAGAAAGTAATCGTGTCTCGTGGCTCGGCTTGCATTCTTTCGTCTTGGATCGCTCGAAGTGTTGATTAACCTACTAACAACCGGAAATGCGAGGATAATGGAGTTTCGTGATCCACGCTGCGGGGTGTACTACGAGTAAACGTTTATCGAGGGAATTGGCCGAACCCTTCGGAAGAGGGCAAAACAGTGGTTCCCACAAAAATACACATTTTCGTTCTTAGCTCTGATATGTCGGCCTACAAACCATTAATGAAAATCACTTCGGAAGATAGGCGTCAATGTACGCTTTCAATGAATGCATAAACTTAATTGGCCTAATAAGATTGTTATGTTAACACGGCACAATGTGAGAATTCTCCAAAGGTAAGTTCTTGACATCCTTAAAATGTCATGGACTCTTGTTAAGATCGAAGAAGCTGCGAGACTTATATAATTGATGTTCTCTTTATTGTAAAATACATTTTACATAGTCCACGTTTCACAAAAATTATATTGCCTCCAGAAATGATCGATTCAGTGATTAAATAGGAGAATCATTTCAACTGAACTGAACCTCGGTCTGTGTGCAATTTTTAACATTTTGTCGACTGGTAGACTATTAATAAAAAAAAAACAATTTCCCCTAATCGGTAGCCTGTGAATCGGTTATCATAGTAACCAATAATTATTATTTTATTTGATGTCTGTTATTGAGATCACTGTGTTAGATTGTACTACCGCAAAACTTTGCTATTATTATATAATTTTTTAAATATTAAATATCTTTCGCGAGTAATGAAATAAATCAAATGAAAATAGAAACGAAAATTTAACATTGGGCTAAATTTTTAGATCCAATAACCAGTTGGTAAAGTGTTAAGTTAAAAAGTGCAAGATGTAAATGCAGACACGGACCTATCAATAATTCCATGGGAAAAATATGTTACATTTATTTATAATATAAAAGCTGCGAAACACAAACATGGTTCAATATTGCGATAAAGGAGTTAACTGTATAAATAATGATAGCAATAACAGTAAAGATGAATAACGTTAGCGATAACAGTAACGATAAATAACGATAATAATACTAAAATAAAACTACGATAAAATACTAAGACTAATAACAGTAATAATGGCTGACTTACGCAATGAGAGAAGCACCATAAATTTATCAATAAAACAGCAGATTTGTTTCCGCGTCCTACATTCGCTGTTCACATTCTGTGCAGATGTCCTGTCGACAATTACGTGTTCCCCGGATTGGACCGTCTTCGCGACGGGGACAGCCTCGAGGCTCGTTTCAACGCGTTCAAGATCCCCGAATCTAATTTCTTGGTGTTCGAGGCGACGGTAAGGACCTGTCGAGACGGTTGCCAGCCTGCCTACTGTTCCGGCGGTACCGGAAGAAGCGAGCCATCGTTCGGCAGGAAGAGAAGGGAAGCGCCGTTGAACGACACGATAGCCGAAGAAAACGAAATCAGCACGATTATCGAGGACGCTGTAAACGACACTGCCGTCACCTCGAATTCCACCACTGCTGACGTCCGTGACGCCGGCGAAGAGGATGACGAGGAGGAACGCGTCAGAGGAATGATCGAGGTGCAGCCATAATTTGTGTTCATTCGATTCGAATGTTTGGGCATTGGCTCTTATCATTGGGAAGACTAATTAACTTATCGTTGGGAAGAATAATTAACTTATCGTTGGGAAGAATAATTAACTTATCGTTAGAAAAAATAATTAACTTATCAAGGGAAGAATAATTAACTTATCGTGGGGAAGACCAATTAACTTATCATTTGCTTTTAATAATATTTCAGGACGTATCAACTTGAGAGAGAGGGGCAAAGGACACGTTTGATAATTGCTATAATTATGAGTTTCTTGTGTCCATGTATACAGAATTTACTTTTTACGCTATGGCAACTTATTAGACTGGTTTTAGAGCTGCCGAACGTAATATACTAAATATATTATTCTAAATACAGGGTGGACCAGAAGTTGTAATACCACCGAGCAAGTGATTTAAAGCGATTTGACGAAACGAAATGTTTCCATCACTGTCAATGCTTCGAATCACTATCTTAAAAGAATATACAAAAAAATGCACAAACTTTAAAGTTGATTTTCTTGAAATCGAAATCCCGGGTAAAAGAACTTAATACCGAATTTTTTAATAATCCCTGCTCGGTTGTATTATGACTCCCCCGTCCCACCCTCTATAGGCTCTCATGTCTCCCACATTTTATTAGAATGCATAAAATGAAAAGATATTGGAAAAATAATTGACATCGTTAAACTTAACTTCTCAACTTAAATCTGGTTAAATAAAATAAATTCGTTTCATACAATTTTTAACGTTATTGCCTAGCGATCGTGTTAAAGTGGCGCTAAAAGTTAATTTTACTGTTATCTATAATCGGCAATTACTATTAATGTGAACGTACATTAACCACTTGCAGTATAATAAAGAGTCAGACTCGTGATAGAAATTCCACTCAATATTCTACTAAATATGATTATTATTAATCTCTTCTACATCGAAATAAAAATGAATTCTTCTGTCATCAAAGTTCAGAAAGAAAAGTACATAAAGGCGATAAAAGAAATAAAAATTGTCTATCCCCATTATGGAAAATATTAAGAATAAATAAATGATAATCAACGCAATGAGAAATGAATCATAGTGCATGGGGTTAACTATGAATTTTCTTATTCAGATAGGAATCTAATAACGCAAGCCAACAATAATATGTTCAATATCAACTTTCAGAAAGAGCAGGAATTTCGGTATCTTGAGAATTGACGTAATATCTGTCGCAGGTGCTCGATTCAAGAATGGATATAGACGAGGAAACTATGGTGGGAAGGCAGACCGCGGTCATGGAGAGCGTTTGTATAACACCGAACGAGTATTACGGGCTGGTGACAGCGGTGGCAGTGCTCGTGGTGCTTCTAGCTTCCGTGGTGTGCTTGTCCATGTTGATTTATAGGTATGTTCGTTTAATGGCTCGACGGAATCGTCTCTGTTTACAAAGCTGAACCGGCCGACACGGACTGTTTTAGAAAATACGCTTACGCGGTGATCACGAAGAACCGCAGAGTTGATAAAGCATGCAACCGTAGCAGTCATTCGGATGACGCCTACACCAGTCGAGCGAACAACTTCTCCTTCTTGCGCAGCGGACTTCAGAAACCGTTTCAAGCGTCGTACGTAACCATCACTTCGTTAATAAGTTTATGGAACACGTCGAAATGACTATATTTATTTCTTTAATTTATAAATTGCTTCAATTGCAACGGTATATTTATGATCGACAACTCTTGGCAAACGTTACGACAAAAATCGCTAAAAACTGGAAGAAATATATTATTGTTTTCATGAAGTAGTATAATATAATTGTGTTCGATGCACTGTTAACTTCGCGTTAATACACTTATTTTAAATTGCCATGTTCGAGAGGTAAAATGATACCTGATGACCTACAAAAAAATACCTGGCGAAAATACAAGCTGATATTTAGGTATACGTTTCACGACGAAACCTCAACTTTTAACAACAAAGTTAGATAGATCACTCTGTATAATTCTACATTTGAAACAATCTGTCACATTTACAACGAGTCTATAAAGTCTTTTTAATCTAACAGTTTGCCTCTCAAAAATATGTTCGATCACCAACGTGTCTTTAGAAATTGAAAAATGTATTTTAGGTCGATCTCCAGATCGATGAGCAACGTGATCGGTCAACGAATAGTGAGCGGCTCGTCGACAGCATTGGAGGGCGCTGTCGGATTGTCATCGAA
Organism: Augochlora pura; assembly: GCF_028453695.1. NCBI lineage: Eukaryota > Metazoa > Arthropoda > Insecta > Hymenoptera > Halictidae > Augochlora > Augochlora pura. The sequence goes on from NC_135773.1 coordinate 20,300,386, forward strand.
CCGAAGGACCGGCTTTGATCCCAGTGAACCGATTTACACCGATCCATCGCTTTTCGAGGTTGCCCGTTGCTCATCCCCCAAACCAGCACTAAACGACAATTTCCATCTGATGTAGAGGACCTATGACAAATCGATACGTTCGAGCGTAATCAAATAACAATTCTACAAAAAAATCAAAAATCATTCTTAAACATTAGACATAAAATAAATTGACGACCAATGTATTGTTGCACATCTACGGTACACGAGGTTTGATCTCAACGATATCACTCTTTGCAATCATCCGCGTAACAAAATCGTCCAGCTCGGTTTTAACTCTCAACCTTCATCAATTGCATTTTTAAATAACTCATTACGATTATTGTATCTCTCTCGCCCCTTTTTTTCGTCTCCTGTTCTTTAAATACGATGATTAACAGTGCTAGTCGAATTCAATGATTCACCAACAGCAGCTACTGCCATGTCAATAAATTGACAATCCTTCGTTTCAATACTTGCGTCAACCATGCATTGAAATCACCGTAATCTTATAAAAATTTCATCGCTATTCACGATTCCCGTAATTACAATCATGTACACGCACGAGCACTACGATCATATGTATTTGTTCATTTACTCTGAAACAACGCAAGAATCGTTTAAAGAGAAATATTTGTTACTATCTACGAGAAACGTCTTCCATGTTACACGGTACGTATTTCTTCAATCAAAAATGGATTAACGGATCGATGAATTTTGTCTTTACCTTTATTATACAAAAATCATCAAGTAGTTAATGTTACGAACTTGTATTTATTAAGATTATGTTACAATTGTAGCTAGAAAAAAATATAAATAGATACTACAGAATAGAAGCGGTTTTCCTTTTATTTCGAATCGGAATTTATTTAATTAATTTATTTAATTAAAATTAATTGTTAATCCTGTTTCATTCTGTCGAGCTTGTACGTGAAGAGGACCATCCTTAGCCTGGCCTCCTCTTTGCGATAATGAGCCTCCTCCAGTTTAATTCTAGCCTCCTCTTTCAACATGGCGGCGATGTCGACTTTCATCTGCGCTTCCGATAGCGCCAACACATGCAACTCTTCCTCTCTATGAAGCGATCGCTTCACTTTACGGGGTTGATCGTGAGCGGAGAACGAGGGTGACGTCGCCGTTTGAGTGGCGTTCGACTTGAAAATCAAACGGCAACCCTCCGGCGTGTTCTCTTTGCCCAGCCTGTTGGCGATCGGAGAGTCCGTGGGCATCGTCGATTTTTCCAAACAATCTGCCAACAACCCGTGCGACAACAGATTCGAATTCATTTTACTGGAGATTGAATCTAAATTAACAGTCAATACAGAACTATTACGTGAATCGCGTGAATCAGAAATATACGTGAATCAAGAATTCGATTTACCGGAGCATAGGTTCTGGGACTTTGTACGTGTTCATCGAAAACTATATAATACATCTAAAACTGTATAGAACTATTCATTACTATTAGCACAGTATTCTCTGCATAATAAACAAAAAGATCTCTACCATAATTGGTAAAATTTTATCCCTACCACAAATAATCTAATACCTCCTCTATAATCGAAGAGAGAAACTATTCAATACTATTTATCTTCAATAATTATTATGAGCGATTAAAATAGAATCTTCTACACCTATAACTGCCATAAGCGACTGAAATAAATTTTTCTATGTGAAAAAATAATTATCACGCAGCGACTTCTTTCATATTAATTACAACAGTTATGGTACCTGCTAATGTACTTATATCTCGAGTATCATACTAATTTTTACGTCACTTTGATTTCCGTGAACTAATTTCTGAAAATCTATATTTATTTTATATTATTTATCACTATACATTAATCTATATTAAAATTTCTATTCGTTTCATTATTTATCTGTATATAGTAATTTGTATGATAGTGTGTGTTATGGGCTTCAAATATGTGTCATACGGGCTTCGGTAAATAGACAAAGGATAAAGTGGGGACGAGCACCTCACCTGAATCTTTACTTTCATCTCTTGAGGTTTGTTTCGGTGGGTTCAAAGTACATACGCTTTGCAACGTGAACGGTTCCGATTCTTTCGGCTCGAATACGACGTTCGGTGGCAATCCCACGGTTCCGGTTGGTATCGGTAGCTCCGACAATGGAGATCTACTCTCCCAAAATTTAGAGCATGAATGATCCTTAGACACATGGCAGAAACTTTTTGAAATATTTCTGGAAGAACTCGGATCATGTACGGGCACTTCTGTGTTCGTCGACTTTCTTCGATAAATAGAGTCAGAGATACTTCCAAAAAGAGATTTTCAAATGCGACATGGTGGAAGAGGAAAAGGTTTGATGTTATTATTTAAACCAGATTATCTTTTTCAGCTGCTAAAAATACCGAGCTCTCGACGCGGCTAATTTATATTATTCATAACAGTAACACGATTAGATTTTTTCAAACTTATAATATATGCTTCAGTAAAATGTTTACTAAATAATTTCTCATAGAAAACGTTTCTATAATTTCAATAACTGCGAAAGAAACAAATATCAGAAATATCATTGAAATTAAATCTAAAAAGTAACAGAACTCTTTGGTCGAATAAAGAAAACTGCGTTTTTATAAATTGGCACTAAAAAGTAGAGGATAAAATGGCTGTTTGGTATATTACATTAATTAATTTAATATTTCAACGCTGATTCTTCTATACATCGATCACAGAAGCTAATAGTGAGACGCGGAGACATTTACATATTTTTTTAAATATTAAGCTTGCACAATTTTTATTTAATTACAGATAATGTTTGCAGATCTGTTACTGTAAAAATTTTTTATTAAATAACAAATGTACAAAGTAAAAATTCGTAGAGAGCATTCAAAATAAGATTGGAGTTGAAATAATTTTAATATTCCCACAAAGCATGGGATACTAGAGCCATCACGCGGTGGAGAACGTAAACTATGGTATGCAGTTCCTGATGATATGCAACCTGTTATTCACCTATGCACTTTACTAAATTACATTGAAAATCTGTACACGTTTCCACAAATCAGTATCAATAAAACGATTGTAAAATCAATATAAAAATGTAAATTGTTTTCATTATTAACAAACATTAAAAGGAACAATTCATACAAGTATTATTAATTCAAAAACATCTATTTATTATGCATTAATCACTCGCATAATCGTTTAAATATAGGTATTATAAATGAAGAAACAATCTAATAAGTAATTAAAGCCATAAACAAAGCATCATATCGATATTTGAAAATTATATTGTAATTTCATTGAACTCCTAAATTCGTATCTTTCGCCGATAAATTACTATAGTGATATTTCCTTTATATATGTATATATCTATACCGCAGTAGATAATTACATAATAAGAAATATTCTCTTACTCTTTAAAATATATCAAATTATAAGAACTTTAGTAAATTTACAAAATTTCTCACAGAAACTATTCTACTAAAAACAATTCACATGCCATACTACGTTATATAGCATTACAGAATAAAATAAAACGTTACCTTTATCAAAAATAAAGTAGATTAGGTAGTGATAATTACCGCAACTTCTTCTCTTCTCGGTTACGTTTGCAAGCTTTCATATTTTCCCAGCAGCGTCTTAATTGAGCAGCCGAACGTACACCTTGAGGGCCAACCATTAAGTTGTATTCGTCGGCAAGTTGTGACCAGGCCGACTTTCGTTTACACATTGATACAGGATCGGACTTTTTCTCCTCGATGTCCTCGTATTTATTTATCAGCGTTATCAATATTTCCCGCTCCTCGAAGCTGTACGTTTTTCGAGTGCTCTTCAACGACGATGCAGCCATTTTAGTCAAATCAAATGCTAGACTATCGTAGGATTCTTCTATTGTTTATTTCACGGTGTACACGCGTGAATGAAAGTTCTACGATAGTACACACATACGTTTAGGTATGCACAAATATAAAAACAATAGTAAATAAATACGAGTGTTCTACATCAATGGTAATCAAAGTTAATAGTTTTTCATTCAATTTCAATTACAATGGATGCATCAGATTGTATATAAATTTATACGACCATCTGTTGGTACTTGTAACGTATACCACAACCTTCAAATAACCTTGATACCCCGTCGAGAATGCAATTTGATCTTCCTTAAATATATTAGAACATAAAGGAAATCATTGCGAATGTCATAAAATCAGACATGATTAGTTCAATTTGTTAGAATAATTAATTTCCATTTTGCTGATAGAAAAGATAGGAAATAAACATCAGATGAAGTTCGTAGATTTTTCGAGTAGTTGGCGCCAGGGTATAGCAATCTTCTAATGGCAGTGTGTTCAAAATACAACAAACATGCACGGGATTTCGTGAAACTATTGGAGACGTTGAATCAAGTGATATTGTGGTGATCGAAGTAATTGTTATAAAATGAAACGGCATGTTTCATCTGATGCGATTCCTTAGCGGACTTTTGTTGCTTACTCTTTTAATACCGCTGGGCAATGGTGCGGATAACACGTATGAAATTGACTGCAGTAACCTACGAATGGGACAGTACATCTGTCCTCATCCCGATTATGATTTCATAGACCTGGAAACGCAACAACCGAAGGGTTGCACCAAGGAGAATAAGGCCAAGGGTGAAGGAACTTTCTCTTCGAATCTATTGTTCCTTTAAAAATTCGAAAAATAGCATGACATAACCTATACAACCTATCTGTTATTACGAAATCCGTAAACATAGCGATTTTTTTTTACTTTATTTCCACCTACGTTGCCAATATTTCCGCGTTAAGATTCATTACGAGTTTGTAACGAATATACCTTGTATCGCTGAACGTAATAATGTAACTCGCATTCTTATTATGTCCTTATCAGTGTTGTGTCTGGCAGCAGATGGCCTCATTTGTACAGAAACAAAAAATAACACGTTCAAGAAGGATATTCCTTGTAAATGGACGTAAGTACAAGCTATTACACAGATGTTTTAATAAACATCTATGATCGGTTGTTGTGATCGAAGCAGTTGCTACATTGTTATGTTCCCATCAACTTTTATTTTCCAGGAAGTCATTTTAAGCGAATTAATTTAGCATTATCCTTTTTTACAGAAATGGATATTCTTTTGCAACATCGTTGTTACTCTCCATATTTCTTGGCATGTTTGGAGCAGATAGATTTTACCTAGGGTATCCAGCACTGGGTCTACTTAAGCTGAGTACTTTGGGATTCCTCTTCCTTGGCCAGTTTGTCGATGTTATACTTATAGCAACACAAATTGTAGGACCTGCAGATGGTTCGCACTATGTGATACCATATTTTGGTGCAGGGATTCATATCATAACAAGTAATAACTTTACATACAAAGTAACACAGTACGATTGCTGAAAAAAATCTAACAGTTGATTAATGAGAATTACCCCATATAAAAAAAAGAAATTGTACAGTCCCTGCTTTTATCACGAACAACGATATGCAATCCTAGAAAAGAGTCCTATTTCAACATACCTGTAAGCAAATTAATACTGCGTATGCTATTTTAATGAGCAAAGAAAACAAATCACCTTGTAGATATGTAATTCAACGAAACATTGTATATACAGATTTGTTACTGACTTATATCTATTGCCACTATAGTCGTATAATAAATATTTGTTTTCATTTCTAAGTTCCTCATTTTTCCTTGCACCGTTTTCCCAAAAGTTATGCAATAACGAACGTTGCATTTGCATCCTTGTATTTTTCGTTAGCATGTATTATCATGAAATCTTGATTGTCCTTGAATTCATATCACTTTTATTAAATCATAGAACGTGCTTGCGGACGCGTTCTGCTGTATTTGATTACATACGAGCCTTAATTACAACAGCAACGCGAAAGACTTTACTCAATCACGGGAATTCATACTTTCCATGAAATAATTAGTGGATCTGGCTGCTCGCATTCTTTCGTTGTCGAAAATGACACGAAGTGACGTTAATCTTGTCGCTTGCATTTATCACGCGCAATTATTATCAAGCACGTCTTCGATATAAAAGTGCTCAAACGCGCAGTTATGAGAGTCATAAAACTTAGGCGACGACCAAAAACCGTATACGCTGACTGTCAAGAAACCTGATCGGTGCTTAGCAATCAGTTAACATAATCGCCCAGTATGAGGAACTACACTACACTTCTGCTAATTCTACAAATTATTTCGAACAGTGTTAATCAACCAGTAGAGAATCCAATCGTAAGTGCTACCTTTCCTGTTATTTTTATTATACACTTAATATATTTAAAAAAATAATAAAAGCTCATTCAACTAAACAAAATCTACTCCTGAAAATCTATATTTTTTATTATTTCTATTATCTTGCAGGACTTTGATGACAGTAATATGGACATTTACAACCAGGTATACAGATATAAAAAAGATTTGAACTCTCACCCACCAGTTTGCAATAACACTCAATACTTGGATGAAGAGCAAAACCGTTGCTTAGATATAATTGGGGGTGGTACACTACTTTATATAAATAAGACAAAATCGTGTGGTGTAAATGTCTTGAAGCCCCATTGCAGCAATCCCAAACACTACTACATTTGTAAAAAAGATAAAGCAATTGTAGCTCAATGTAAGGAAGATCAGTATTTTAACTATCGTTTGCACAAATGTGTTCACTTCAATGATCAAGAAGAAGTCACTGAACGAACCTATTCAGATCAGCATATATTTGATTCAATAAAATTGCCTGCATGCAAAAAATCTGGATCATTTCCGGTGCCGAACGATTGTACTTTATTCTTCACTTGTGAAACTAAAGGCCGCCGGATGTTCCAGACTATTTTTAAATGCCCTAAGACTATGACTTATGATGCAGGAACAGAAATGTGCAGCATTTCCGCTACATGCGATGATAAATACTTAAATGCATCTTCCATGTGCGAATCTAACGTAGAAAGCGGAATAACTGTGTTACATCGAGAACATGAATCAGATATCGAAGAAATAACCGAATTTGTAACTACTGATTATAGTTCGACCTCCCCAGGATACACAGAAAACATAATTGACATAACCGTTGCAACAAATAATTACGAGAGTGAAATTACGACGACAACTGACTCCAGTATGGTAGAGATGACTTTCGAATCAGAGGAATTTAATGACGTCGGTGTTTCAAATTCAACAGAGGATATTTTAGATACGAGTACCATAAATCTTAGCACAAGTACTACATTGTTGGAGAATCTTGATATATCTGTTCAAACAGAAACTACTGAGCCATCGTTGCATACTTCTACTTGGGAAAACGTGATATTAAATGAACAATTTGATGTGGTTGCAACCACCACTGAAGATTATACGACAAGCGTCGAACCATTACAAACTACTACTGTAGACGAGTACACAAGTGATCAGACTGACGAAATTATAACAAATAACATGTATTCAACAAGTATAATTGAAGTTACACCTTCAAATTTCATAGTAAGTACGGCAATCCCACAAATTAATGAGTTTTCAACTCTAGAAGAAATAAATACATATACGGAAATTAGTACAAGTGAAGTATCAGTAGATTCTTCAACTCAACTTGGTGAACATTCAACTACCGAATTTAGTGTGTCAGAATTTACTTCCACAATTTCAACTACCGAATTTAGCGTGTCAGAATTAACTTCCGCCATGCCATCTACCGAATTGCCCACATCTCCTGAATTTAACAATGAAGGAACAACCTCCGATTCTGACGTATTGGTTGGTAGTTCACTTCATCTAACTGAATTACCGTTGTTCAATAAATCATCAGTGTCTGATATTGAAGCTGCTTTTAATCACAGCGCATACTCAGCTAGTACCAACGCAGCAAATAATTTCAGTACAGAACGTACAGAAAATATGACTTATGAGCCTGATGAACTAAATGATACTCCCAGCGACATCGAAGAAATTGTAAAAAATTTCACGTCGACCTTAAACACTGTATCGTTATTGGAATCGGCTTTAGTGGCTAACGAAAATGAGCTTAAATTGAACTCAAATTCTAGTACTGACGGGGACAATCAATCGTGTGAACAAATGCTGCAATCTTTACTTGCCCGACTGGAGAAGAATGAATCGTTATTGAAAGATAAAACTGACGAACAGCAGCAGATTGTAACAGCATTGCACGACTCAAAATCTAAAAAAACGATATCGACCCATATCGCATTACCCCTAGCAACGAGACTGTTAAATATCACAGGAAAATTTGAGCATCGTATAACAAATATTCTGAACAAGATTTCTAAAACAAATACATAAACGAGTACAAGAGACATGAAAATTTACTTGTACATATTCATACTGATTTGATAAAACACACCAGATACAGACGCAAGGAAACGAATAAATAAGTTATATTTATTTAAAAGTATAAATATCTATTTATTCATTTATATATATTTGTACCTGAGATAGTCCAATGTTCATTCCCAAAAATCTTTTCTAAACACACATACTAGCATTATGCATACAATGTGAATATCATTTATTTTAAATACTGATTCCAGCCGCTGTATTATATTTCGTAGTTTTACTGAAGTTGTCTATTTTCTGCATCTTGTTCATGTACTAAGTTGTAGTATATACCTCCCTTCTTTAATAATTCTGTATGCGTACCCATCTATAATATAATATAATTATAATAACATATAACATAATAATAAATATTTTCTTAAAAATTATTAATTAAGTTCTGCTATTTCTTATTTACCTCCACAATAAAGCCTTTTTGTAATACTACGATAATATCAGCAGCCTTCACTGTACTTAACCTGTGAGCAATTACTAAAACTGTCCTTCCCTTTGTAACATCTTCCAATGCTTTTTGAACAATTCTCTCACTTTTATAATCTAATGCACTACGTAATTATAAGAATAATAAAATTATGAAAGATTCGAATAGTAAGGTGTAAAACATAGAATATAGTCCTTACCTCGTAGCTTCATCTAAAATTAATATAGATGGTCGTTTGAGTAAAGCTCTGGCAATAGCAATTCGTTGCTTTTGTCCCCCGGAGAGTTGCGCCCCTCTTTCGCCCACATTAGTTTCATATTTGTTCGGGAACTTCATGATGAATTCGTGGGCATTTGCTTCTTTTGCAGCTTCAATGACCTTGAAATAAATGCAATAAGATATTCGATAAAATATTACGGGACACACGATCTATATAATTTTTAAACACATTAATAATTACATCTTCGTCTGTAGCATCACGTTTCCCGTATCGTATATTCTCCATAACGCTTGCAGCAAATAAAACAGGCTCCTGATCTATATACCCTAAAACGGTACCTCGCAAGTATCCAGCATTAAGCGTTCTTAGATCTTTACCGTCAATTGTAATTGATCCTTCGTCAACATCGTAAAGTCTAAACAAAATAATATTCTGCGTCTAATAAAGATTTTTCGAAATTCAATGAATTGTAAAGATTACCTTTCTAATAACGCGGCGACAGTTGATTTGCCATTACCGCTAGAACCAACGATAGCTACCGTTTTCCCAGCAGGAATGTTTAAATTGAAGTTATTTAAAATAATGTGGTCTGGTCTAGTAGGGTAAGAAAATTTAACATTTTTGAAAGCTATATTTCCAGCAAGGGAATAGTCTGTAATAATTTCGCCAGTTACCATCATTGGTGAAGGTGGCATGTCCAGGTACTGTTGAAATATAATATGAAATAGAAACGATATTTTACAGAATGCTAAAATGTATACGTGTGTTTCTATGTATACCTCTAAAACTCTGGCGCCAGCGCTAATACCTCTGACATAGGTTCCAAATAATAACGACAATTGTGACAGAGATCTCTGTATAGTCTGAGTAGCCATTAAGAATGCCATTAAATCTCCTGGGGAGAGTTGTCCGACCGACATTAAATTTCCACCAAAATATAATGTACAAAGTAAAATACCATTAAGAAATAAATTCGTCCCCCCTTGAAACAAACCAATTCCAAAACCTAATTTTTCATATAATAAAGCACTTTGTTCAACCTCCTTCGAGAATACTTCTATTTCTTTATCCTCTGCTGCAAAAGCTTTCACCTGTTCAAGCATTTTAAAAAAAGTATTAATATGGTTTATAGCTGTAAATGAGAAAAGCTATAGTGTGCTATAAATACCGTCTTTATATTTTGTATAGCTTCTTCACAAACAGCTGTAGATTTAGAAGTCTGACTTTGTGCTTGTGCCGATAATTTCCTTAAAGTTCTCCCAAGCAATGATCCGATCAAAATTATAGTGGACATAGACATCACCATAACTGCAGTCAATTCTGATGAAATTATTATTACAGAAACTACACACCCGGCAATTTGAGCTGTGCTTCTTAATCCTTGGGATATACATATTTTAAAAGCACTTTTAAAATCTTGTATGTCACTGGTTAATCGACCTACTATTTCACCACTGCGATTTTTGTCAAAGAAAGTGATATCTTGCATAATAATTGATTTAAACAAATCCTGTCGCAATTTCATTGCTACCTTTTCACCCACATGGGAGAGTGTGTATATGTACATGAATGTGAAGAATGCCTAGGAATAAAATTATAAATTACTTATTAAACGAAACAATAAAGCAACAATTGTTTGTTAAGCCCATAACTACGTACTTGTGCAATATACATACGTGCCAATGCAAATGCAGGCTGTGTAAGTTCCACAAGCACACTCTTTTTATTCCCATTTCCGGTATTTTGACAGACTCTTGTCAGTACATTTATCACACTACCCACACACTGTGGGATCCAAATGTTTAATAGAGCTACTGCTAGTGCACTCTAGAATAATAAATAACATTATTTATTTATTTATTTTCAGAATGATTTATTTTTCAATATAGTAATAAACATGTATACTCACTGATAAGGCTATTAACAATTGCCACAGATGAGGACGTATATATTGAAAAAATGTTGTCCAGTTGAACTTCAAAGCCGTGTCATCTTCTACATCCCTCGGAAGAGCTTCAAGTGCTTTACATTCTACAATTGTACTATTTGATTTTATTATACATGTAGCTATTACACCTACAGCACCAAACCCAAATTTTATAATAGATGGAAGAGTCTTTAATTTAGAACTGTTTCCAGTTACATATTCCTTCACATTAGAGTTAAATTTTCTTTTCGGTATATCAAGTAATTTCCATCTTTGTCTTGTTACGAATGTCAACAAGGAACTTCTGAAACAATAAATTCAATAATCAGTATATTTCTTTAACAAAACGATTGTTAAAGAACGCAATGTCTTTCACGTTTTCTTTCTCATTCTAGATGAGAATCGTGAGTGAAACATCTTGTGATTGAATTTAATTTATACCTTGGGGTCTGTATGTGATTAAAACAAGGCTGAAATAACACTGTTCGCAGCATGGACATTTTAATAAATTAATATTTTCTTAGCGATTGACTTTATACACTTACACTTGTACACAACTTATTTCCTACTGTACAATGACATAACTAAATCATGTTGATGAAATAATTTACATACTATGTTTTATGAGATGTTAGGAACATTGTTATTGTATAATAAGATTTAGACGAACTCAAAACGCGCAAGGTTAACTAATAACATTGTACCAAGGGCAGCGCCATATTTAAATATTCACGGTAATCTTATTTCCAAGATTTATCGCTAGATAGCACACACTGTACCGTCTAACCATATTGCTTTTTCTACAGGATGTACCAAAATGTTGGTATGTACTTCCGGGAAATGAGGGGTTCCTGATATCATTTGAAGTAACTTTTTCCTTAACGCAAATGCAATCCGCAGATTTTGTTTAAGAATTATTAATTTAAAACTCTGACCAATGAGAAACGAGTGCGGTTGACGCAAAACTGCAAGTTAATGAATGGACAAAGCTTACTTCCGCTTATTAGCTCAGCCGGTTCACGCAAGCTGATCTTACCCCTTGTTGGTTACTGTTTTTCGTTAATAATTCGTAAACAAAGCCGCAGATTGCATTTACGCTAGGAAAAATTGCTTCAAATGATCTTAGAAATGATAACGTAGTTTTTCCTATCAATCGCATTCATAAATCTGTAAATACTAATTTATTTATAATAGTAAATGATCCATCTAACTTAAGTTAATTTGTTGCATGTATTCGGTAAAAACGATTATAAATTGGTCGAGCTTCGAATTAGGCTGTGTACATTTATACAACTTTTCTGTCTTTTCTTAATAAAAGGGTAAAAAGTGGCAACTCATTGTAGCTTATATTTATATTAATTTAAAAAAATACATAAGTTGTTCATTGCACCAAGTAATTAATTAAACTGTAATAGTTTTATAGAAGTTTTAACACTGCTAGTAAATTATGTACAACATTAACGGCGAAATTTTAAATAATATTAAGTGTTTCTTTAAACTAACATAAATTCTATTAAATATCTCAATATGCATGAATAGGACGATTCAGAATAATTATTACATTACACTGAGGCTGGAAATTTTATAACTAACAAAAATTATTTAAGATTTCAGAGTACGTGTTTCGTAAATATGAAAGTTGATTAGATTCTGGGGTGTATTTTCTACAAATATAAAATATCATTAAATAGATGTACTAGCAGATCACGTATTAGCAATAGAAACATTAAAAGCATTTTAAAACACTGTTTCCTCACTCGTCTCAGTAAAATATTCGTATCTGGCAATCAATGTAGATAAATGGTATGTTACGTAAAAATCTCGCTAAGTAAGAAAGATCATTAAGCCGGTAGGTGTCAGTGAAATGAAAAATGACGCGGTGTGTCTCAGGGTTAAGCCGACAGGAACGATTTGCGAGTCAATCGAAACGCATTGAACGGCGTAATTACAATTGCAAAATGTTCGAGCATCGACCAAGCCAATGAGCCTGGGCCGGCAATCATGGAATGGCGGTGTAGAACATCAAGGTCTCGTGTCATTGCCAGACTCGCGGAGCACTTGGACGAGTACTTAATACTACCCTCCCTCGTGTATTCAAGGCGGGGGCGAGCGCGTTTCAGAGCGCAGTGTAATAGCCGCACAGGCAATTAAACGTGGCAAATGCATAAATACACGTTATTAACTTTGCGCACAAAGAAGGCTTGCCGGGACGATTAGGCCTTTCAAGGCACCGTACCCCGGTACACGTACACACGCCCCCCCTAAATCTCTCTTCGTGCACCGTGCGGCAACGAGTAGCAATTTTTTTCGAGCTTTCTCATACGCGGCCGATGCATTACCCAAGCTCTGATCAAAGCTCGTGTGCCTAAGTAACGCAGGCAGAACAACAGCGACCAGTTATTACGCGCAAGAAAAATCCGTGTGTTTTACCGAGATAAGTCTGCAAGTGGCTTGTTACGGCCGGGGCTCGCGTTTAAGCACGCTCTTTTGATTTCGCCGAGCGTTCAATCATCCGTGCTTGAGAACGGAGTCGCGGTACGCGTCTTCAGAATATCTTCGCGTAAACGAGCGTTTCTCCTGCATAAAGCGATTGATTGCGATCACTCCTTTCTTCATAT